>NC_044981.1:127508883-127808883 GCF_008728515.1 Papio anubis
GGTGATCTTTTCTTAATGGTGAACACCCATTTCAGTGTGAAAGGGAAGTAAGATTTGTTCCCTATTTGTGAAGATGGGCCTAGGGCTGAGTCAGGTTGTCTGTAAAAGTGTACTCATCTTTCGGGTTCTTTCTGCATAGTATGGAGCACCAAAGCCAGAAGATTATAGAAAGATGAGAAAACCAGACAGCAGAAACCTGACAGCTTTTATTCCTCATGCATGCTCTTGGCTTAGCCGTCTTCTCCACTCTCTTCGCGTTTAAAGAAGTCTTCCTAAATTCCCAGGCCATCTCAGCTGTGCGAAGGCGGCAAACCTAAGGAAAGCCTCCCAGACAGGAAGGGCTGGCTGGCCTCACTTTGGCGGGAGCATTAAAGTGAATCGTAGTCCCCCAGGGGACAGCAAGTGTTGAAATAAAAAAGACAAAGTCAGAGCCATTTGGCCAGACAGTCCTTCCTGCCTGGGAGGCTCTGGGACTTGTCTTAGGGAAGGAGGAAAATACTTCTCCCAAGTGTGAAGAAATCATCCAAAATGCAAAGGCTCTCTGGTCCCGCAGTAGCTGGTCCCTCCACCTTCAGCCAAGGGATTCCTTACTTCATCAATCAGTACTTACAGAGGACCTGCCCTGTGCCAAATACTGTGCCGCTGCTGGAAACACAACGAATAGGCATCACCTTCACCCCAAAGAGCTTCTGTCTCCCGGGAGATCCCGATGCTGCTCTTTGTAGACTCGGCCCGGGCCTGGGCCTTGCCATCCAGCTCCCCCTCCACTGCCTCACAGAGACTCATTCAGTGACTGCCCATTACACATCAGCATGGAGAACGGCTATGGCCTGCACATGTGTGTCCCCTGCAGATTCACATGTTGAAATCCTAAGCCCAGGGTGATGATATTAGGGGGCAGGGTCTTTGGGAGGTGATAAGGTCGTAAAGGTGGGGCCCCCATAAATGGGATGAGTGCCCTTAGAAAAGAGGCTCGAGAGAACCCTCACTCCTTCCACCACATTTGTACACCATTAGAAGATACCGTCTAGGAATCAGGAAGCAGGCCCTCACCAAACGACAAATCTGCCGGCACCCAGCTTCCAGAATGGGTAGGAAAAGAAGTCTGTATTTCTAAGTTGCCCAGCCTGTGGTATTTTAGCCTGAATAGACTAAGAGAGGAAGAAGGTGTTCATCACAGACATTTGTCCTGGGCCCAGGCTCCCCTTCAGTAACTTGTCATATAAGCCTGGAGCTCTTTCCTTTCATTCCAGCAGGTCACACACAGGACAGCTCAGTGTTCCCTCATACCTAGACCATCTGTGATGCTGGGATGGGAGTCCTGGCATATTCAAGGTGAGTGGTCGTGTCAGGCAGCACCTACTCCCTGTACCTCCATCACACTGCCCTGTTTCACTGACCCAGCTGCACACATCACTCCCTGGGACTGTTCCCTTTATTTGCGTGTGTGTGTGTTTGTCACACCTCTCTGAATTAGATTGAAAACATCGTGGAAGAAGCCATCTCAGCTTTCTTTCACTATTGTTTCTCCAAAGCCTACAATAGTACCTGACACAGGACACACTTAATAAACATGCATTTAATGAATGAACAAGCAAGCAAATAACCAAATTACTTGTCCCAAGCAACCAATGTGTGAAATACACAAGGTGGATCTCATGCACTGGAACAGAGCTGCATGTGGGAGATCAGGGAACTGCATCTTCCAAAGACGACGAGCACGTGCTCCGTTTTCTCGTGGAGATATCTGGTACTGTGGCATGTGCGCCGTTTTCTCATGGAGATATCTGGTACTGTATCTGTCGTCCTTATCGCGGTCACCCACACGGGAACCTGGGAACCAGCTTAGCCTCCTCCTTCTCTCCTTCTGTATGAAGCCTATTGTTACCCAGTATTGTTACTTCCATCTCCACCTCGGTAGAGCTAGCAGACTGACCCTTCACCTCTGTCACCTCCTCTGAGTGTATTAGTCAGGGTTCTCCCAGGAAACAGAACCAAAGAGGAGAGATAGAGATAGAGATAGGGATAGAGACAATAGAGACGGAGACAGAAATAGAAATAGAGACAAAGATTTACTTTCAGGAATTGGCTCACGCAGTGGTGGGAATAGACAGGTTGCAGGGCAAACTGGAAATTCCAGCAAGAGCTGATGTTGTCTTGAGCCAGAAGGCAGTCTGGAGGCAGAGTTCCTACCTCTCAGGAGTGAGGGGAACCTTGGTTTTTCTATAAAAGCCTTCCACTGATTAAATGAGGCCACTCACACTAGGAAGGGTCAGCTGCTTTACTCAAAGATTTAAATGTCAGTCACATCTAAAAAATACCAGCCGGCATGGTAGCCCATGCCTGTAATACCAACGCTTTGAGAGGTCGAGGCCGGAGGATTGTTTGAGGCCAGGAGTTCAAGACCAGCCTAGGCAACACAGCAAGACTCCTATCTCTACAAAAAATGAAGAAACTAGATGATTGTGGTGACTCACACCTGTAGTCCTAGCTACTTGGGAGGGTGAGGCAGGAGGATCGCCTGAGCCCAGGAATTCCAGGCTGCAGTGAGTTATGACAGTGACATGACACTCAAGCCTGGGTGACAGAGAGAGACTGTTTCAAAAAAATATTTGATATTTTTCTTATAAAATAAAATATTGATTTAAAATACCTCACAGCGGCCGGGCGCGGTGGCTCAAGCCTGTAATCCCAGCACTTTGGGAGGCCGAGGTGGGTGGATCACGAGGTCAGGAGATCGAGACCATCCTGGCTAACACGGTGAAACCCCGTCTCTACTAAAAATACAAAAAATTAGCCGGGCGTGGTAGCAGGCGCCTGTAGTCCCAGCTACTTGGGAGGCTGAGGCGGGAGAATGGCGTGAACCCGGGAGGCGGAGCTTGCAGTGAGCCGAGATCGCGCCACTGCACTCCAGCCTGGGAGACACAGCGAGACTCCGTCTCACAAAAAAAAAAAATAAATAAAATAAAATAAAATACCTCACAGCAACATCTGGACTGGTGTTTGACCAAACAGCTGGATTCCACAGCCCTAGCCAGGTTGACAGGGATGGCTTTTGTAGATGATGCTACCTTCATCCCAGCCTCTTCCATGGTGCCGTCAGTACCACAGAGGATGAAAAGCTAAAAACGGTGTTTCTAAGACTCCCTTGTAACTGGAATTCTTAATAGGGCCAGGTCTAGGATGAGGCAAGCAAGGCACCCCAGGCACAAAATTTAAGGGGCATCAAAAAACTCAGTAATCAAGATCAGTACTCTTAATGCAGTATTTTTCGAAAAAGTGGCTCGGCCGGGCGCGGTGACTCATGCCTGTAATCCCAGCACTTTGGGAGGCCGAGGTGGGCGGATCACGAGGTCAGGAGATCGAGACCATCTTGGCCAACAAGGTGAAACTCCATCTCTACTAAAAATACAAAAAATTAGCTGGGCATGGTGGTGGGCGCCTGTAGTCCCAGCTGCTCGAGAGGCTGAGGCAGGAGAACAGCATGAACCCGGGAGGCAGAGCTGTAGTGAGCCGAGATCACGCCACTGCACTCCAGCCTGGGCTACAGAGTGAGACTCCATCTCAAAAAAAAAAAAAAAAAAAAAAAAAAAAAGTGGCTGTGTGCAGTGACTCATGCCCTTAGTCTCAGCACTCTGGGAGACGGAGGCAGACAGATTGCTTGAGCCCAATTTTTGAGTTCAAGACCAGCCTGGCAACACGGTAAAACCCCATCTCTATAAAAAAAATACAAAAAAATTAGCTGGGAATGATGGTGTGTGCCTGTAGTCCCAGCTACTTGACAGGCTGAAGTGGGAGAATCACCTGAGGTTGGGAAGTCAAAGCTGCAGTGAGCCATGATTGAGTCACTGCACTCCAGCCTGGATGACAGAGCCAGACCCTGTCAAAAAAAGAAAAATAGATAAAAAGTAATGCAATATTACTGACATTTCCTTTTGCCTCTGACTCCAATACGGCTTGGCAGGGCAGGGTTCTTAATGGATTTAAGATCCCCCATAAGAAGCACTCGTGTGGAATCTGAAGGGCAGGATGAAGTGGAAGAGATCTTTCTCTGCTGGTTTCTGCTGGCAAGCACAATGGTGCTCCCATGTCCAGTCACTGCTGCAATGGGGGCTGCAAGGCAGAGGCTGCAAGGCAGGGGCTGGGCTCTTCACATTTTGCTGTTGCAAATGGAGCAGCCTAGTATAGCTCTCCAGATAGTACTTGCAGTGACCGCAGCACCTGCCACAGCTAGGGTGGGTTCTTTCAGAAACCTATCGTGCTAAAAGTGGTCTCTTGATTCCCCCACTGTTGAGTCAGGGGTGCAGTTCCCAGGAGGGTCATTCTGCAATGTTGTTCATTCCTAGAGGTCAGCCCAGAGCCCATTTCTCTTGCCCTTCCAAAGAAGTGTAAAAACGCCCAATTTCCTACATTACACCCCTTTCTGGTTGACATCCCTAGAGAGGTCTCTGTTGACCAGTGTCATCACATCTCTCATGTTCATCCCATCCTTTCAGGCCCCACCATCCTGCTCTTATTCAGGTCCCCTTTAATCTCTCCCCTCCTCTCTGTGACGTGGCTTCCAGATGACTATACACTCACCCTCTTTACACTTTTTTTTTTTTCATTCTCCATATCCAGATAGAATCTCTTCTTCTCTGGTGGCTTCCACTCTATGATGTAGATTCACCCTGTTCCCAAGGATTTAGATAACATTATTGTGCCCTGTAGAATGTCCAGTGTCAAAAATCCACTATGGAAAGTTTACAGAATTTCTTTAAATGCTCAGGGAGCTTACATTCATTTCCCACCATCTATCTCCACTGAATTCTTCATTTCTTGATTTCCCACATTCTGCATTTTCTCACAAGGCGTTTTTGTGTGTAGAAGACCTGACTAAATAGTTTGGGGCAAAGCAACCTCTTTTTTTTGAGATTTGCTTGTGCCAAACTAGAAAGTTGAGCGTAGTGGCGCCGATACCCGGTTACTGCAAGTTTCCACCCTCGTTCACGCCATTCTCGCCAGTTGGGATTAAGAGGCGCCACACGCTTCGGTTGTGCTTTTTTGTATTTTAGAGACGGTGCTCGACATGAAGGGATGGTTCGATCTTCCGGGATCTTCGGTGATTCACTTCTCGGCTGCTCTCCAAAGTGTTGGATTACAGGCTGGAGCCACCGCGTCTCGCCAGCAACCTCTTTTTTTAAAAGTCTTACATCTTCTCTGCCTTCTTCCACTCTCACTTGTTTACTGTCCCTCTTCTCTCTCAGAAAGAAAAACATCCCTCAATTTTCTGATTTTCTAGTGTTCTTCATTTCTTCCACCTTCTCCTTATGGGCCTTCTCCTAGCTTTCCACATACAATTGGCCAATCAATGTTTTCTTCCTGAAGAATCACATTATGTCCCTCAGAAGGCTTCTGCTAGAGCTCAGGTTGGGAACATGAGCTGGCAAGAGCTAAATTACTCTAAAGAATTGGATCAAGACATTAAGAGTTCATGAAAACAATCTGGGAGAAGAGGTGAGAAAGACATGGGCAAGGAGAGGAGCCAGGAGAGTGGCTAGAAGCCAGGACACTCCTTGAGGTGGTTAGGACAGTGAGAATTCCCAGGGAGGTGATAGAAGAACTTTCAACAACAACAACAACAAAAAGTCTGATGTTCAATTAAAGTGCTGTGGAGGGAGAACTGTGTTGTGTTTAGGTGCATGGGCTCTGGCTCATTCATTGTGTTCTGGCTCATTGATTATGGTGTTTGTTTGTTTGTTTGTTTGAGACGGAGTCTCATTCTGCGCCTAGGCTAGAGTGAAATGAAACAATCTCAGCTCACTGCAACCTCCACCTCCAGGGTTCAAGCAATCCTCCCACCTCAGTCTAACTAGTAGCTGTGACTATAGGCATGTGCCACCATTCCCGACTAATTTTTGCATTTTAAAGACATATGGGGTTTCACTATGTTGGCCAGGCTGGTCTTGAACTCCTGACTTCAAATGATCCACCCGCCTCAGCCCCCAAAGTGCTGGGATTACAGGCGTAAGCCACTGCCTGACTTGACAGTGTTCAAAATTCACCTCTATCATTAACTTGCTCTGTGATTAGCAAGCTGTTCAGTCTCTTAAGCTTCATTTCTTTTTTGTAAAACAGGATAATAACTGTTAGAAAGAAAAAGCCTATTTCTAATGACTATTGCAGGATTAAATAATATGTGAAAAGCTCCTGGCAGAAGAAATCAATTTCCTGGAAGTGTTAGCTATGATGATGACTTATACAATGACTTTGAGCAGATGCTGTTACTGCTGCCATGTAAATTGCTATTGTCTCTCCAAACTTACATTAAAATTCTGTGGGCTTGTAAAAAAATATGTAAAATATTAAAATAATTGAATTCCCTGTTCTGGATGAGGCAAGGATGAAGGGCACGTGAATTCACAAGGGCAAGTGAATTCATAAACTGACCTGATACAGCAGAAGCCATTGCTCTTCGGCACAACATGCAAGCTTGTTGAGGAGGAGCGGAAATCTGGGAGAGAGACTTTCCCCAGGCTGGGGATGGAGGACTGAGCCAACTGCACCCAGATCTGAAAGAGCAGGGAGAATGCTGGTGATAACTGAGTTCACGGTCCTTCAAGCAGCCGTCAGATGGCTACTGCAGAGCCAACAGCTTCTCCCTCCCCACTTCCTGTGGTTGTCTCTGGCAGGCGTGCAGTGTTGAGGATTCTGAAACCATGTCCCAGTTCAGTATGAGCTTGGATGACCTAACTGATTAAGGACCCTGACATGACTCAGAAGTGTTTTATGTCAGGGGTCGGCAAATGATGGCCCCAGGGTGAAATCCAGGCCACAACCTGTTTTTGTGCGACCCACAAGCTAAGAATGCTTTTTCCATTTTCAAATGCTTGCAGGAAAATTTAATAAGAATATTATAGGCTCAAAAAAAAAAAAAAAAAAAAAGTAAAAAAAGAATATTATAGGCTGGGCGCGGTGGCTCACGCCTGTAATCCCAGCACCTTGGGAGGCCGAGGCCGGCGAATCACGAGGTCAGGAGATCCAGACCATCCTGGCTAACACAGTGAAACCCCGTCTCTACTAAAAATACAAAAAATTAGCCGGGCGTGGTGGCGGGCGCCTGTAGTCCCAGCTACTCGGGAGGCTGAGGCAGGAGAATGGCGAATGGCGTGAACCCGGGAGGCGGAGCTTGCAGTGAGACGAGATAGCGCCACCGCACTCCAGCCTGGGCGACAGAGCGAGACTCCGTCTCAAAAAAAAAAAAAAAAAAGAATATTATTGCATGACACATGAAAACAATATAAAATGCAAACTGTACCAGTACAGTTTAAAGTTTTAAATTGATCAATTTAAAGTTTTTAAATTGATCAATTTTAAAAGTTGTGGGAAAAAATGGTTTTGCTCTTGTTATACAAGTAACTACATAATATCCTTGATTATGTTTCTTGATTATGTTTCTTGGCCCAGAAAGCTTGAAATACTTACTATCTTGTTCTTTACAGAGAAAGACCAACCAACCTTGTTTCATGTTATGCAAAGGAGTCACCGCACGATGTCTTCTCAACCTTACGGGTGCACTCTCTATTTTAAACTTGACTTTATCCTATACAAATTGCGGGTGGGAGCCCAAAGAGGTCTATGGATTGATTTCCCTTCTTTTGGTAGAAAAATCCTTTTTAAAATTATCCCTTAGTAACAAGGACATTAATAAGTCAATAAGGTAAGCCTGATTGATTCGCTTTTTTCTTTTATCAAATACTAAAAATGAGTCAGTAAGTAGCTCTCATTGTCTCCTGCTTTAGAGACCAAAGGATAAGACAGGCCCACAGCCATGCTAATGATGTGACTTTCGTAGTGTTTCTTCTGTTTTCATGGTGACTGTCAAGTTCTACTTTGCCTAATTTTTATTTTTTTATTTAAAAAAATTTTCTTCTCTGCTCATGACCACCCACCTCACTTCCGTGACTAATTGCAGACACCTGCTTTCTCAGTAAGATGTGGGATTTGGGCATAATTTATCTGCTAGAGATTGGAGAAGTGCCCTCAAGTCCATGGCCTTGCCTGTGGTCCCCAGCCCTGGGAAGCGGGACACCTTCTCTTCTCCTTCCAGTAGGCTCCTCTGGTGCCTCTCCTCCAGAAAAGCTAGGTGAACTTTGAATTTTTTCAATGTAATAATTTCCCCCCATAATTACATTATAATATCAATGGAGCTTATCTCATTGCAGATTGATCTTCAATTGGCACCGACTCTTAAAACTTTCTCTTTCTCAGTCCCACCCTCTGTCAAGCACTGCAGTTAATGACATGAGGAATAGGATGAAATGCGTCAGAGCTTTACCGGAGATGCCTTTTAAAAAGAAGCTCGTGAAGATTCTTTTAGGGTAGAGAAAAATCCTTTGCAAAGTGAATAATAATACTGTAGTTATATTTTCTGCCAATTTTGGTTTTCTTCAGAAGAAACAGAAACAGTATTCCTCCTTTTCTGAAAACTTCTTTCCTGAAGCCTATTTAATCATCCAGCAACCATTTACTTTATTTTGCCTAATTGGTTTTACAGAAGCAATAAAGCTCTTTGTGAGGAGACAAACAATAGAGTTATAAAGAAAATCACCCTTCCTCTCCTTCCTCCAACCTCGCTCACTGGGTCAATCAAGGATTTCCTCCGTATGTTTCTCTACATTCAGATATGCAAAAGCAAATGTAAAGAGTTATTTTTCTACCTTTTACAAAAAAAAAAAAAGGTACATTGTAAATATCACCCTGAAATTATCATCAATATGTGTGGAGCTAAATCATTCTTGGTAGTTGCCTGCTATTCCATTATTCCATTGTACAGCTGTTGAGGTCCCTGCTGATAGACATTTTTTTTTTTGAGACAAGAGTCTCTCTGTTGCCCAGGCTGGAGTGCAGTGGTGTGATCTTGGCTCACTGCAACATTTACCTCCTGGGTTCGAGTGATTCTCCTGCCTCAACCTCCTGAGTAGCTGGGACTACAGGCACGTGCCACCAAGCCTAGCTAATTTTTTGTATTTTTAGTAGACATAGGGTTTCACCATGTTGACCAGGCTGGTCTCGAACTCCTGGCCTCTAGTGATCTGCCTACTTTGGCGTCCCAAAGTGCTGGGATTACAGGTGTGAGCCACTGCATCCAGCCCCTGATCGACTTTCAATTTGATAAAGATTTACTTTGTACCAAATACATACTAGACACTTCAACAGATTGTGGAGAGAGAAAAATGAACAGCTCATCACCTTTCATGACACCAAGGTCCTGTGGGGAAGATAAAATAAATGATTGCATGTGGACACTAGGTGTGACAATGAGGAGGGCACAATTGCACAGTGAAGGGACAGAGAACATAGAGGGGGATTCAGAGTCATCTGGGGATGAGTCCAACACACAGGAGAGAGGGTGCAGGCACAGGGAACAGCACATGCAAAGCCAAGGAGGCTGCAGGAGCTGGTCATGCTCAGGAAACTGGCTGAAGCACCATGCCCATGCAGGTGCTGCTGAAAAGCCCAGAGGGGTAGGTGGGCACAGAAGTCAGTGGACTGGTATACCAAACTAGAGAGTCAGGACGCGTCCAGTGGGCTGAGAGTAAAGAGGGACATGCAAGTGTTTAAAGCAAGGCGTATTAGTCCATTCTCATGCTGCTAATAAAGACATACCCGAGACAGGGTAATTTATAAAGGAAAGAAGTTTAATGGACTCACAGTTCCACATGGCTGGGGAGGCCTCACAATCATGGCGGAAGATGAAGGAAGGGCAAAGGGAGGTCTTACAAAGGGCAGCCAGCAAGTGAGAGCATGTGCAGGGAAACTCTCATTTACAAAACCATCAGATGTCGTGGGAATTATTCACTATCATGAGAACAGCACGGGAAAGACCTCCCCCCATGATTCAATAACCTCCCACTGGGTCTTTCCTGTGATGCATGGGAATTACAGGAGCTACAATTCAAGATGAGATTTGGGTGGGGTGACAGTCAAACCATACCACAGGGCAATCAGATCCTGTTTTTAGAGGATATCTGGAGGGCATCTGGAAATGAAACTTGTGAGGAAAGCATTATCTAATCACGGGAGGATACTGGACCCAGGCGGGGCAGTGAGGGAAGAATGAAGGGGAGGTGGTGATGGGAACTAGCCTTCTAAGGTGAACCTGGTAAGACTTGTGGGCAGACTGAGAGGAGTGGTGATGCAGGAGGACTTCTAGGTTGGCAACCAGGTGTACCCAATGAAGGACGCGCAGGAGGAGGGCAGATGTGCCCAGGAGAGGTGAAGACTTCCATTTTGCACACGTGGAGTTTGAGTTGCCTGTGGAACATCTTGGGCTCTTTGAACATTTTTTCAGATGTGAGGTGATGATGGCCTTCCTAAAGTACCTTCCTTTCATTCTGTGATAGGTTTTCCTCCTTCACAGAGAAAATGGAATACAGTGATGCAGTAGGGTTCTAATCATGACTGCTATCTCAGGAGATGGGAGCAACACAGCAACCAGGGACTCTGCTACAACCAGTGCCTCTGAGTTCACAGGGGCCTCCTCCCGCTGACAAACTAAAACCATGACCGTCTGGGTAGATCAGTAAGTAAATGACATCCTTCCTTAGGGCTAAGGCCACATCAGAGGGTGTGGCTAGAGAGTGGAGGTGTGCGGGGATCCCATCAGTTAAGCACTTGTGTACAGGTCCCATCAGCAGCAGCTCTCGGAGCAGCCTGTCCCCAATGAGCACCTCTTTGAGAGTGACCACTGTCACTAATGACTTCCTTGTTGCCTAATCCAGCATACATTATCATCCCACATCTTCATTCAGCAAACAGGATAGAACACTCCCCTCTGTGCCAAGCATACTGAACTGCCAGAGACATCATAATGAGCAAGACTTGCTTTCAAGGTGCTCTCGGACCAGTTGGGAAGTCTGAAAGTGACAACCCCCTTTCAGTGACAAATTCCCTTACTGCAAGATGACTGCTTCAAGACTGATAGGTACAAAGTATAGCAGTGTGACAAAGGAAAAGTTACATTGGTGTTACATGGAGCAAAAGGTGGAAAAGATTCTCCTGGGATAAGCAGGAGTCCATCTACAAGATGGCCTAGGCTCTCATTAGCATATTCTGCCAGAGGTATTTGAACCAAAGTGACTCCATCTTGAATAGGAACTGGGTGAAATGAAGATGAGACCTGCCGGGCTACATTCCCAGGGGTTTAAGTGTTTTTAGTCACAGGATGAGATAGGAAGTTGGCAGGACTGGTATCACAAGATACAGGTCAGTCATAAAGACCCTACTGATAAAACAGGATGCAGTAAAGAAGCCGGACAAAACCAAGAATACCATGAAAGTGACCCGGGTCCTCCTCACTGTTCATTACATGATAATTATAACACATTAGCATGCTAAAAGACACTCCCACCAGTGCCATCACAGTTTACAGATGCCATGGTAACAACTGGAACTTACTCTATATGGCTTAAGAAGGGGAGGAACCCTCAGCTGGGGGGAAATCTCCACCCTTTTTCCAGAAAACTCACGAATAATCTATCATTTGTTTAGCATATGATCAAAAAATAACCATAAAAATAGCCAACCAGCAGCCTTCGGGGCTGCTCTGTCTATGGAATAGCCACTCTTTGTTTCTTTACTTCTCTAATAAACCTGCTTTCGCTTTACTCTGTGGACTTGCCCAGAATTCTCTATTGTGCAAGATCCAAGAACTCTCTCTTGGGGTCTGGGTAGGGACCCCCTTTCCAGCAACACTTCCACAGAGAAGAATCATCTGGAGAGCTTTTGAGAGTCAGTCCCGGCAAGAAAGATATTTGCAATTTTTAAAATCTGACAATATAGAGAAAACGACAGAATTTGTTTTCAGAGAATGCTTTCTTTAGGAAATGCATGCTAATAATGTTTCTTAAATACAAACCTCAGAGGGGCTTGGCTGGAGCGGGAACTTGAGGCCAAAAGTGCAAAGCTGCTCTGAAAAATGAAGGGTGTGGTCGGACACAGGGAAGATCAGACGCAGGAAAGAAGCCTTCAACTTGGGCATCATCTGGGTGGTTCCCAGAGGAAGACGGAGATGATTTTTGGGTTGCAGAGAAAGGGAAAGAACTTGAAACTGGAGTAGAGGACAGGAGATAAGAGGGGAAGAAGAGGCAGGGGGCGGATAAGGTCAGGGTATCAGGACAGTGATAACCAGGTGCTAACTTGTCTGATGGTGGGAAGGGCCAAGTCACGCAGGAGCAGTGGTGTCTGGTATGGACTATTAAGTTGTTTCCTATTGCTGTCTTTCATCATTAGGTCATTAGTTAAGCTTTACACCACTGCTCAGTGTCAGCATTAGTTAAGCTTTATACCTTAAGGTCTTCAGTTAAGTTTTATGCCAGGTTATTACCGAAGCTCTCTATCACTGCTCAGTGACAGCATGGTGGTGGCAATGTCCTGGGGAATGGAGAGGGTAAAGTGATGCAAAGACAGATATTGAGACCTCCAAACTGATCAAGGAAAAAGTTGAGGGCAGGAGGTCTCAGCTGGTATAACAGGAAAAAGAAAAAAGGAAAACCGAACTATCGCTCCTCTCCTTTAACCCAGGATTCCTCAGAGGCAATTCAGGAGGGAAATGGAATTCCTCTGGAAATACACATCATGGAAGCTTGAGTTCTTTTGTGTGGCTGGAGTTATATCTCTGATTCCAAAAAGGTAAAAGACTTGAAAAGTAAACTACAAATACAGATTTTCTTTCTGTGTCCTGTCTGTCCCTGAGAATTCTGTTTGCAAAGGTTTGGGGTGGGGTTGTGTCCAGGTGGTTCTGATGTGTGGTCAGGGTTGAGGACCACTGCCATAAGTCATGGGGCCACGGGAATTTCAAGGAGAGGGTTTTTGTTTGAGAGTGCTCACTTTGGTGGCAGGGTGGTGGCAGGTTGACGAGGCACAGAAGGAGGCCGGGTCTTGAGAACTGACGGGGCCTGCTATATGGGGCCCTCCCAAAGAGGCTTCCTGTGTGTGCAAGGTACCACAGCCCCGCCATCCAGCGATGTATTACGTACCACTCTCTTCCTCTGAGTGCGCATTCTCCATAGCAGCAGAATGACAGTCACTTGTCATTCTACTACCTGATCTGGAGGAAGAGAAAAACCAGCAGTATTTGTCTTTACTCAGGATGCCATCTCTGGAAGACAGGGACTGAGCCAAGGGCATGGACCTAGGATTTGACTCTCAGCTTTGGAATCCTGCTAACTTCTAGTTTCCACATCTCATCGAAAAGTCAGGAAGCGGCTAAAGCAAATACTGCCTTTCGCATTAGACCTAAGTGCAGCTGGAGCTTCAAAAGAGAAGCTTAGTTTCCTTCCCCAGTTGGAATGCTCCAATATTTCCCTACTTTTCAATAAAATGCTGAAAAGAAATTCCAGTGCTGCTATGCTTACAAATGCGATATTTAAAATGTGTATTTAATTAAAGTTGAGAATAGACAAACCCCTTTAGGGGCTTTCTTTCCTTAGAAATGCATCCTGTGTTCTCATTTTGAGGGACAAAACGTAACAAGTACTGGGCATAATAAAAAGAATTGCCTCTAAACCTACACAGCCTTCACTCCCCACACCTCCCTTTTGAATGTAAATGTGGGCAATACCAGGAAATGAGCCGGGCACAATATTTGCGCTAGGTCCTCATATCTCCACTCTCCCATTTGGAGTCTTAGGTAAACATGCCCCCAGCCAGAGAGCCAGCACTGTGCGAACCCTGCAGCCTCTTCAATAAAGCACCTCCTCGAAATTCTGATTCACATCTCTCAAATCCATTGTAATCCTTCACAGTCAGAAAACAAAAGCCACTGTACTGAGCTTAAAACAGTAAGTGCCTTACACTAAAAACACCTTTAATATCTAACTCTACTAAACGTCGGGAGAGAATGCTTATTTCGGGAGTCATCTCACTTGTTCATGGGCATTTAATGCATAAATCTCAAGTATACATTATGATTTGTTATTATATGAAATGTGTACAGTATAGGTCGTGCACATAGGAATGTAGTACTGTTACTAGTATATAATCCTTCTGCTGTAGTACGAAGTAATGTAAGTCCTGCACACAAATGCACGCCTCACAATACGGAGTGTTACACATCATGCTAACATGTGTACTATTCATAACTCTATACCATTCAAAATGCTAATTGTCACTTTTTTTTCAAAGTCCAAGCATTTGTTTTGGAAGAATAAGGCCAAAGCTCACATTGTTCTAACTGTATGGCCAGCTGCTGGCTTTACCACAATGAGACGCATTGTTGGGTAAATGGAGTCCCTCAGGTGAATGTAATTATGCAAATCCTTCCCTAACTACCAGCACTCTCTTGGCCCTCCCCGCTGGCCGCCCACCACTGGGAACACTGTCAGATCGCATTACCGGAGGCCTCACTTGTTTGCTGGGAGTATCCTCCCCGCATTCTCCGGAAAAGAACCTGCTGCGGGCCCTGTCCCCGTAAGGCCTGTGGGCCCACTCAGGACCTCACCAGAAGACCAAGCTTTTTTCACCAGCTGACACATTTCTTCACTATATCTCGAGCATTGGAAAACATGCCTTTTAATTCCCTAAGGCGGTGTCTACCACCCCTTGTTCAACGGCAGGCCTGCACAAAGATGTTTCTAACGCCAGAGGCAAGAGAGAGGGAATGAATGAGGCTCCTTCACTGAAGACCCTGGAAATGATGTAGACACACGGTCAAGTATCATTCACACACACACACACACACACACACACACACACACTCTTCTTCATTCACTCCAGAACAATCTTAAGCGGTTATGCAATCACGCACTTTAGCATCCGTCATCCACAGACATGGGAACACAGGTGACACTGCTTATTTATTGACATAACTATAGACATACTTAGAAATAGGGAACCTGGACAAAAAAACTCTCTCGAAAGTCCCCACCCCGTTTAATTTACATGGGTCACTCGTGTGGGGGGGTCATTTTTTTCCCACAGTTTTGGTGATTTCCCACAGTCACCAAAATAGAACTCCGCCTAGAGTGAGCCCTGCATAAATGTGGAGGGAATGCCGTACTTAAACTAATTTTTGTTTACCTTCTAGAACCAGCTCAACAAAATAAGAAACTTACCTTAGTTATTGTCAGGCCTCTGAGCCCAAGCCTATCTCCCTTCACTGACTCTCTTTTCGGACTCAGCCTGCCTGCACCCAGGTGAAATAAACAGCTTTGTTGCTCACACAAAGCCTGTTTGGCGGTCTCTTCACACGGACGTGCGTGACAATTATCATCTGTGTTATTAGTGAATAATACTTCATTTCTCAACATTTTGTAAATTGCACTTTGCGGTTTAACCTATTGACAAGAGAGTTTGAATGAAAAGTAAAATATCAAGACAGTGAACCAAACAATACTTCTCTGAAGAAAATAAAGTAGCCAAAAGAGGTTAAAAACACAGAACCGTGAATACAAAATTCATTTACTTTAACTCTAACTCAGGCTTGATAGCAAGATGATTCCTGAAGAATGAGATATTTTAAATCCCAACACTATAAAATCTGTAAAAACGTCAGAGAAGCTATGAGTGAGACTAAGCCTTGGTTAGCAGAAGGAAAGGAGAGGAAAGAGATCAAACCTACTGGAAAAGAACTTTCTTCTTTCAGAGCTGAGCCCAGGCATGATGGCAGTAAGAAATAAGGAGCCTCACTTGTTCCTTTCTTTGCACAAAAGCTGTTCGATTATTGTGGATGGAATCAGAGGAAATGGGAAGGTCTGTGGGAGGAAGTGAATAGGTGCTTTGTCTTTTTAAGCTTTTTCTGGATCCTGCAGTTCTACTTTAACAAAAGAAAAAGGGATCTGGGCCCTGGTAATAAAATATAGGTTTGCATAACCTTTCATCTTAATTCAAGAGCCCCTAGGTTGAGGTGTACAAAGTAAGAATAAATTTATGTATTGTAACCAACCGCAACTCTACTCAAGAATTGTAAGAGTGTCTGTCGCATGTAGAAAATATAGAACAGACTTTCTAACCAAACTGTTTCCTCACATCCTGATTATAATATTTAAATTTTTTCATTATTTCTAGCTATTGTTTAGTTCGTTCTGTTGGCAATAAACTGTGCCAGGCGTTTTACTCATGGGATCATCTTTATTCTTCAAAGCAATCACATCAGTTGGAATTATTATTATTATTATTATTATTTTGAGACGGAATTTAGCTCTTGTTGCCCAGGCTGGAGTGCAATGGCACGATCTCAGCTCATTGCAACCTCTGCCTCCCAGGTTCGAGGGATTCTCCTGCCTCAGCCTCCTGAGTAGCTGGGATTACAGGCATGCGCCACCATGCCCGGCTAATTTTGTATTTTTAGTAGAGACGGGGTTTCTCCATGTTGGTCAGGCTGATCTCCAACTCCCGACCTCAGGTGATCCGCCCACCTCAGCCTCCCAAAGTACTGGGATTATAGGGGTAAGCCACCACGCCTGGCTAGGTGGAATTATTGTCTTCATTTTACTGAAGAGGACACTGAGGCCCATCTACATTGACAAAGGAACAAGAAAGTATATGGGTCTGCTACAAAGCAGGTCCCACAGTGGAGCAGATCTCAGGGTCTCCTGCCCTTTGTGGCCTCTTCTCTGATACTCTCCTGTGGAAAGTTGGCCTGAATAAGTCCACACAAGGAGTCTGGAGCCTGGAAGGCCCAAGTCAGCTGTCAAGGTCCCCAGTGAAGGCAGAAACTCATCAGCCCTCACTGAAGAAGTCACCAGTAAAGGCTGCTGACACATCATGGGCACATCCTCTGGTCACTCCTGGGAAACTGAACTTCTTTTGTCTAAAATACAAATTGTATCCACGTGAACCTAAAGATTTCTTAAATTTCTGAATTTTCTTTAGTGTCATGATTCCATTTGGAAATTGTTCTCATTTCTTGGAAGTACCTGCTTGTTGTGAGATGTTTACATTATGGGAGAAGAGGAGAAAATTGAAATACAGTAGTCCACCTTATCCTTGGTGGATTATGTCCCAAGCCCCACAGTGTGTATCTGAAACCCTGGATAGCACAAACCCTGTATATACTCTGTTTCTTTTTATACATACATACCCATGAGAAAGTCTAATGTATAAATTAGGCATAGTAAGAGATTAACAATAATAACTAATAATAAAATAGAACAATTATAACAATAGACTGTAATAAAAGTTATGTGAATGTGGTCTCTCTCTCAAAACATCTTATTGTGAATACTGAATCTCAAAAAGTAAAACTGTGGATAACAGGGGACTACGGTAATGCAGACAAATATTTTCTAAATAATATTTCCTCAGTGAGGCAGAGAAAGAATTGTGTCTGATATTCTAGATAAAAAACAAAATTTTGCATCTTTTTGACTGATTGGGTTGTAAGGAAGAAAACCCAATCTTTTTCTCACCCATCACTAGGTCCGTGACTGAGTCACTTGTCAGAGGCGTTTGAACCAGAGCAACTCTATCTTGAACAGGAGCTGGGTAAAACGAGGCTGAGGCCTACTGGGCTGCATTCCCAGATGATTAGGCATTCTAAATCACAGGATGAGATACGAGTTCAGCACAAGATATAGGTCATAAAGACCTTGCTGATAAAATAGGTTGCAGTAAAGAAGTCAGCCAAAACCCACCAAAACCAAGATGGCGACGAGAGTGACCTCTCTTCGTCCTCACTGCTACACTCCCACCAGCACCATGACAGTTTACAAATGCCGTGACAACATAAGAAAGTTACCCTATATGGTCTAACAAAGGGAGGCATGAATAATCCACCCCTTGTTTAGCATATTATCAAGAAATAGCCATAAAAATGGGCAACCAGCAGCCCTCGGGGCTGCTCTGTGTATGGTGTAGCAATTGTTTTATTCCTCTACTTTCTTAATAAGCTTGCTTTCACTTTATGGACTTGCCCTGAATTCTTTCTTGAGTAAGATCCAACAACCCTCTCTTGGCATCTGGATCCAGACCCCTTTACCCTAACACACCTATAGCAAAAGACAGATTAACAAGAAAAAGAGCAAATTTATTTAATATCACAACCCAAACAAATGTTTTCTCCTGCTGGCCTGAATTGAGAAAGGAAGCACTAGGAGAAATTTTTACCCCGTCTTTTTTTTTTTTGGAGACAAAGTCTTGCTCTGTCACCCAGGCTGTTGCTTACTACAACCTCCACCTCCCAGGTTCAGGTGATTCTCATGCCTCAGCCTCCCAGGTAGCTGGGATTACAGGTGTGAGTCACCATGCCCAGCTAATTTTGTATTTCTAGTAGAGATGGGGTTTTACCATGTTGGCTAGGCTGGTCTTGAACTCCTGACCTCAGGTAATCCACTTGCCTTGGCCTCCCAAAGTGCTGGGATTACATAGGTGAGCCACCACACCCAGGCTTACCTCCTGTCTTGACTGGGCATTACAGATAGAGATGCGGAGAGCTGACCTGGGTGAGAATTCCTACCTTCTGCTGGCTTTTTGTCGGTTGTCTCAGGATCTTTTCTGCAGGCTTCAGAGGGAGTGTGATGTCTCCATTGCCCCATGTTGGGCACCAGAAACTGTAGAGGAGAAAAAGTAATATCTTTTCATCACATCAAGATTCAGGGTTGAGGCCCTACACAGAAGACAGATTAACAAGAGAGAAGCATACGAATTAATTTTTGTTTTGTTTTGTTTTGTTTTTTTGAGACGGAGTCTCGCTCTGTCACCCAGGCTGGAGTGCAGTGGCCGGATCTCAGCTCACTGCAAGCTCCGTCTCCCGGGTTCACGCCATTCTCCCACCTCAGCCTCCCGAGTAGCTGGGACTACAGGTGCCCGCCACCTCGCCCAGCTAGTTTTTTGTATTTTTTAGTAGAGACGGGGTTTTACCGTGTTAGCCAGGGTGGTCTTGATCTCCTGCCCTCGTGATCTGCCCACCTTGGCCTCCCAAAGTGCTGGGATTACAGGCTTGAGCCACCGCGCCCAGCCACGAGTTTATTTAATGTAAGTTTTATGTTACACGGGAGCCTTCAGAAATAAAGACACAAGGAGACAGGGAAACCTGTGTATTTTTATGTTAAGTTTGATGAAGAAGTGGATCCTTGTGGAGAAGTGAGATTGGACAAAAGGGTTATGATCAAATGGTGATAAACGGGGGCGAACTTAGCAAGGGCTGCTTGTTCAGATTCTGCTCCACATCCTTGTGTCTTTCCCTTTGGGATAGGACAGCATCCCTGGAATAAGAGTTTTATGACCTGCTACAGAGAGAAGAGTGTGGGGAGGTGAGGGAGGCTTTCCTGCTTCTGCTGTGTTCTCAAGTGCCAGGCAAGGTACCGTATCTAGGAGAACATGTCCTGAACCCTGTCATTGTATTATACATATGTTTTAAATTATCTGCGGCCTCAGCACAATATTAAGAGTCAGGATTCTTGTCTTGTTCCAGTTTACTGCTCATATCAGTGTCTAAAGGGGAATCAATTCTTTTTTTTTTTTTTTTTTTGAGATGGAGTCTCGCTTTGTCGCCCAGGCTGGAGTGCAGTGGCACGATCTCGGCTCACTGCAAGCTCCGCCTCCTGGGTTCACGCCATTCTCCTGCCTCAGCCTCCTGAGTAGCTGGGACTACAGGCACCTGCCACCACGCCTGGCTAATTTTTTTTTTTATTTTTAGCAGAGACGGGGTTTCACCATGTTAGCCAGGATGGTCTCGATCTCCTGACCTCGTGATCCACCCACCTCGGCCTCCCAAAGTGCTGGGATTACAGATATGAGCCACCGCCCCGACCTTTTTTTTTTTTTTCTTAAACAATGTCTTGCTCTGTCACCCAGGCTGGAATGCAGTGGCTCAATCACGGCTCACCTGGGTCAACCTGGGCTCAAGTGATCCTCCTACCTCAGTCTCCCAAGTAGCTGGGATCACAGGTGTGAACCATTGTATCCAGCTAATTTATTTACTTTTTTGTAGAGATGGGGTCTCCCTGTGCTGCCTAGGCTGATCTCAAACTCCTATACTCAAGCAATCCTCCTGCCTCAGCCTCCCAAAGTGCTGGGATTACAGATATCAGCTGCTGCGCCCAGCTGGAGTCAATTATTTACCAAGACCCAAATTATATTATCTATACAATATAGAACAGTAAACAAGCTGTCAGTCTGAAGCCAGAACTGTACTAGAAGTATTTTAAAGGCCCGTATTCCTTATATAAAATGCAGATTGCAGTAACACTTTGCTAACTACCAACCACGGCTTCCTCCAAGTGTCCCTTCCCAGCCTCTCCACCGCAGGGCCACTGGAATTCTGAAAGATGTGCCGCTGAATGCCGCCCTAGAAACTAAATTGTACCTTGCCTTTCAGATGTTCTAAAACCATCAGTGTAATCACTGGAAAAGAAAAAATGAAAAAAATAACTCACCTCTCAACTTTCAAGATTCTAATGATCTGTCAAAAGACAGTTTTGCAACCAGAGAAGTAGGGGGCAGTAAATGGAGATCTTTTTTCACTTGTAGTCTCGGGCTTAGGTATTGAAAGGAAATAGGCACTGGGAGCGTTTCACGGTTGAGGAGGCCAAAGCAGGTACGGCTGAAAATCTGCTGTCTCTTCGACCTGAAACTGTCAGCTCAGAAACACTGCTGCCCATTGATCCCAAGCCAGGGCAGTGGTTTCTGGGGTTGTTAGAGGGGTTTTTCTTGGCTGCCAGGCTGACAGCAACACAGACCCTAGAAATGACAACTGAACAATAGGAAAATTCTACCATGTTGGTATTAATCATTACAAAGGAAAGCCTGTTCCCTGATGCTGGCAGCAAAAACCTAGAGCAGGGAGTCAGTCCCTTTGCTCCCCTCCTTCTGACCAAATTCAGGCACCAAAGCAATCAAACAAGGGTAAGGTAGATAGGAAGAGGGAGAAAGCCTGTTCAAAGGGCAAATTATCCTATTTTCTTAGAAAAGGTACCTTTGTAACTACGGTGAAGTGCATTGTTATCAGATAAAGGCCCGTGTAGCAGCCTGTACAACTGAGTGACTAATAGTTTATTATTTGATGCTGATGATTAATACAACAAAGCACCAATAAGTGACTCAATCTTCAATCCCTAGTCAGAAGATTTTATCAGGTGCTTGCTAAACACTTGCATGGAAATATGAATAATCGTTTAACTGAATAATATTCTTCCAAGTGTACGTAGAAAAGGGGTGTGTTTCAGCATCTCCTGGCTTAAATGAATACATAAATAGATCTGTTTTATTTATTTATTTATTTATTGAGATGGAGTCTCACTCTATCGCCCAGGTTGGAGTGCAGTGGCGCAATCATGGCTGACTGTAACCTCCGCCTCCTGGGTTCAAGTGATCCTCCTGCCTCAGCCTCCTGAGTAGCTGGGACTACAGGCACATGCCACCACATCTGGCTGATTTTTGTATTTTTAGTAGAGTTGGGGTTTCACCACATTGGCCAGGCTTGTCTTGAACTCCTTACCTCAAGTGATCCACCTGCCTTGGCCTCCCAGAAGGCTGGGGTTAGTCATGAGCCACTGGGCCCGACCAGGTCTATTTCTTTTAATTTTCCTATGTTTTCTTTGTCATCCATATTCTAGTAACATGCAGGGTCAATGAAAAGCTGCTTGTCTTCTTGTGAACACGGAAGAGTGGGTCCTGTCTGCTGGCCTGGAGGTGTTGGGGTTCGCATTATTTTCCTTCTCAGCATTGCCTATGATTTGTTACTATTGTTAGGGATATAAAGTAACAGTAAAGAAAATTTGGAAGCTGGATACAGTAAATCCCAACTATTTTCCCTTTTGAAAATTTCTGTCTAGTATTAGTTCTTAGACATTCTCATTTGTTTACATGGTAGCTCATTTCATATATGCGTAATGATAGACCCTGCGTTCCTTTACTGAACATTTCATAGTGGCCATTTTACCTTCTTTATGTAGGCTACTATATATATATATAATTTTTAAAAATAGATAAGTTTTTGCTCTACCACCCAAGCAGGAGTAGGAGTGTAGTGGCATGATCACTGCTCACTGTGGCCTCATCCCCCCTAGCTCAAGCCATCCTCCTGCCTCAGCCTCATGAGTAGTTGAGACTACAATTGTACACCACTGAGCATGGCTAATTTTTAAAATTTTTTTGTAGAGACGAGGTCTTGCTATGTTGTCCAGGCTGGTCTCCAACTTCTGGGCTCAAACAATCCTCCTGTATCAGCCTCCCAAAGTGCTGAGATTACAGGTGTAAGCCACCACACCTGGTCATATTTCAAATGGCTTCATTGTACCATAATTTAATTAATGCCTTATTGTTGAATATATAGCTTGTTTTCTTCCTTTCTTTCTTCCAACTTATTAACTTCAAATCCTGTCTTCTTCCTTTCTTCCTGTGCTAAATCCTACCTCTTCTTATTTATTTTGGCGTTTTTATACCAAGTTTCCAGAAGTGGAATTATTGTCTCAAGGCAAATAAATATTTTTACTGTTCTTTATATAATATTGTTAAATTGTTTTCCAAAATATTTGTAGCAATTCACACTGCCAGCAATAGAAGATGAGAGTAGCAAATTCCACACCCTCTTCGAACAGTTTGAATTGCCAAAAAAATCCTCACACTTTGATGCATATCTTTTATTTTTAGTGAGGTTCACAATTTTAAGTCTTTTATTTACTTATTATGCTTCTTTTGTTGAAATATTCATTGATCTACTAGAATCTCTATGTTTTTCTTACCAGCTTGTATGACTGTTTTAAATAGTAAAGAATTTGCTGTATTTATCATTTTTGCTATATTCAGTTTTCACAACCTCTTGTATGACTTTCTACTTTGGTTAAGGAAGATTTTTTTTTTTTTTGAGATGTAAATGCTTTCAACATTTCTTTTCCTCCTTCCTTCCTTCCCTCTTTCCTTCCTTCCTTCCTTCCTTCCTTCCTTCCTTCCTCTCTTTCTTTCTTCTTCTTTTTTGTGTTTTCAGTAGAGACGTTGTTTCACCATGTTGGCCAGGCTGGTCTCGAACTCCTTACCTCAAGTGATCCACCCACGTTGACCTCCCAAAGTGCTGGGATTAAAAGGCGTGAACCATGGCACCTGACCTCAACATCTCTTTTTTTTTTTTCCTCGCTCTGTCACCAGGCTGGAGTGCAATGGCACAATCTCGGCTCACTGCAACCTCCGCCTCCCAGGTTCAAGCAGATCTCCTGCCTCAGCCTCCCGAATGGCTGAGATTATAGGTGCATGCCACCACGCCCAGCTAATTTTTGTATTTTTAGTAGAGATGGGGTTTCACCACATTGGCCAGGCTGTTCTCAAACTCCTGACTTCATGATATGCCCACCTTGGCCTCCCAAAGTGCTAGGATTACAGGCGTGAGCCACCATGCCCAGCCCATTTCTTTAGCTAAATTTATTGACTTCTGGCATTGTGATTTCATCTTCTAAAGTTAATAAAGTAATCCAGCAATTAGATATTTGATAAATATTCAACTTTTTCTGTAAATTAAAATAATATTTAGTTTTTTTACTACATCATGTAGCGTATGATACAAGCATAAATGGATTTTTTACTCCAATTGCTAACCACTAACCACTGTTCCTTTCTTTCCTGGTCATTTTATGCAGCCTCCCTTATGATATATTAAATTCTTATAAACACAGAGCTATCTCAACCCAGTGCTACATATGCATTTAGTGTCCGCTTTGGAATATGCTCTCTTACAGGACAGTGCTGGCTTTCTTCTTCATCTTTTTGTTTTCTAGAATATTCTTTGATATTTAACATACTCCTTCTTTTAAACGAAATTTGAAATCACATCATCAACTTTAAAGCATCATGTTGGAATTTGGAGGTATTGCTTTAAACCTGAGAAATTATTTCTTGTGCTACCTGCGATAAAGTAACAACTGATGACAGGAATATTTTAGCAATGGATATTGTGAACCAAGCTGGGCTACACGAATTTTCGATCAGAACAGCCTGAGGCAGATATGAATGGAGAGGCCAATATACATCATAGCCAATGAGAGGATTGCAGATCCCTATCAGAGAGAAATGTCAAGAATCAGGTCCAAGGGGGTGAGTCAAGCCTTGAAAGGTACAAAAAATATTAAGACATTTAAAACCAAGGAGCAAGAATAGACCAGAAAACAGGTGCTACGTGACCATCGGTGCATAAGCAAACCCTTGGTTCTTCCTCCTGGAACTTTTCTACAATTCCATTGACTTTCCCTTCATCTTAGCAGTACTGTCCTGTGCCTGGTTATCATTTTAGTAAACTGGAAATAAGCTTTTCTGATCCATTGTAAACTGTCCTCATGAATGAAGTTCAAGCATCTCTGAGCTTTCTTCAGTCTTCAATGTGATCTCAGTGTTTGATGAATTCTGTAAAAATCTTCAGCCAATTGAGAGTGCCTCTTTCCTTGCAGCTGCCTCATTCTGTATTTTTTAATAGGTTGAAGAAACATTTGCTTTGTAATATTCTGTAATATTTTGTTTCAAAATGTGTACTCTCGGAATCTGCTGTAAATCATAATATATACCTTTAATAATTTTCCAACTTCAAAATTGCTTTTTTAAAACAACAAAAAAGACATGATGCTCTCTTAACTCTAAACACTGTTTTCTAAGACTAAAATATTTTCAACAAAAAATTTCAGGTATATTCTATTTTCTTCAGTCAAGATCAAGATAGCAGAGAATAGCCAGATAAGTTCCCCATAAATCTGTGTTTACTCAAACACTGCTATGAGTTCAAACACGTTTTATTTATGAATGGTTTTTGAAATTCTCCAGAGCTTTTTATTTCTATTAGAAACTCTTCTTACAAATGACATCTCTATGAGTAAATATTTAAAAGAACAAGTGTCATAAAGAACTGAATGTTGCATCCATTATCTGTATTCCAATGTTAGATCTCAAGACCAAGACTCTTTGAAACTTCAATGTTATCTGCAGAATTCCGGTTTGAAAGTGCTTTCATGTTCTTAATTTTTTATGAGTATTTTTAGTAGACAATTATATTTTACCTATCTATCACATTCCTTTGGAGGAACTTCTTCCCCTAGTTTTAGCCATGAGATCCAATGGTAGCAGCCATCATTTATGTCATCCCACATTCTTGGCCACATCGCTGTTCAAGAGGAGAGACCCTGAATCAACAGAAGATACGTGGAATTCCAAGGCACTTGAAAAAGCCTCGTGTAACAGACACTCTTGGTTCTTTGTGCCACTCCGCTGGGATACCCTTTTCTGCATGCCTGTGCTCTTGGCCCTGTGTGCTTTGTGTCTAAGAGCTCACATCTGTGACTCTTTTCTGAGGTCTATCCTAGGCTACCGGAGATGCTTTGCCTTTATACGTTGCCTGCAAGCAAGTGCAAAGAGTCAGAAGCACTTGAAATTCATGCTCCCTGGGTGGCCTTTAGCCAATGCCTGACAGCTTTGGCAGTTTAAAGCCCAGGAAACTTGTCTGGTGTCTGGATAACTCAGATCATCATTTATACACTAGAACGACCTTGCAGGATAAGGCTAAGACTGGAATTTTCCTGAAATCGTACCCTTGCTTGGCTTCTTCCCCATTCCCTGTCCTATTCCCTGTACTTCCCCCAGCCCCCTATCTCCCATTTCCATTCTCTTAGAGCACTTTCATTATATTAGTTTGGTGCAGAAGTAATTGCCGGTTTTGTCACTACTTTTAATGACAAAAAACCCCAATTACTTTTGCATCAACCTAATACATCACACTCGCACACACAGCCCCATGGCAGGGTCTGCTTCTAGGGAATCTGACCTAAGCAGCATGGACTCAGGCTGGGCCAGTGAGTGAGTCTTTCCCTGAGAGGTTCATACTTGGAGCTGGGAGGTAGCAAGCTTATCGGGATGTGAGTCTGAAGCTACCGGTGGCTTGAGAGAATGAAGCTGACACACAGAAGAAGCAGAAACAACCCTGATGCTATTGTAGCCTCTGCCTCCAGCTGCCTTTGAGGCTATCCCCACTCCTACCTTCTGAAGATGTGGTTGAGATAGTTAAGTTAGGTTCCTGTCATTTGCATCCAAGAAAACCATCACTAAAGGAGTCAAGACTAAAGAGTTCTCAAATCCTAAAGACCCTTTTCATGGAGAAAAGCACAGTTCTACATAACTTTGTATGCAATCGCAGGGGTACACAGTCCCATTCCTGGATTCTTTATAGTTCAGTTCAACTGTATTAGTATCTTACATACACGTACAATTTTATGAGCATTAAAAACTTATGGGCTGCCCATGACTTCCTGACAACAGAGTTTGCCTTGCTAATCTCTTAGCCATTTTTGAGAAAAACAGTAACCAGGACTTCTGTTTTGGGTTTTTTGCCAAGTAAACATAGTCATCATCACAGAAATCACAACTGATCAAGTCAATACATAAGGAAGCTTAAAAAAAAAGTATGTGCAAGCAGAGTACATATTCAAAATGGTGCAAATGGCCAAATAACCAGGCGTGATGGCTCACACCTGTAATCCCAGCACTTTGGAGGCCGAGGCAGGTGGATCACTTGAGGTCAGGAGTTTGGGACCAGCCTGCCCAACATGGTGAAACCCTGTCTCTACTAAAAATACAAAATTTAGCTGGGTATGATGGCGCACGCCTGTCATCCCAGCTATTCAGGAGGCTGAGGCAGGAGAATTTCTTGAACCCGGGAGATGGAGGTTGCAGTGAGCAGAGATGGTGCCACTGCACTCCAGCCTGGGGGACAGAGCAAGACTCCATCTAAAAACAACAACAACAACAACAACAAGCAAATATTCACATGAATAGAAAATTTATGAAGACAAGGAGGCAGGAGAGATGTATCAGTGGACCATTGGACTATCATCTCACATTCTTTTTTAAAATTACTTTTTGTAGAGATGGAGTCTCACGGTGTTTACCAGGCTGGTCATGATCTCCTGGCCTCAAAAAAACCTCCCACCTCAGCCTCCCAGAATGCTGGGATTACAAGCATGAGCCACCGTGCCTGGCCTATCATCTCACACTGAGTGAGCAACATGGAAGTGTCTGTAGTACATCTTTGACGGGGAAAAAATATTTACACTATTTTAAGATCAATAGAACTATGACTTAAATCCCACAATTCCCCTTGAATTTATGCATTTTGTCATTTTTTCACGTGTCCAAGTGAAAAAAAACCAATTCTCTTAGCACAGTTGGGAGAGCTCCTGTCTTCTCCCTGCCCTGCCCCTTTCAGTACCCTGACCCCACCCCCCAACACAGTACATTATGTCGGAAAGATTAAGTGGCTTAGCACCACCAGGCCCAAAATGACAGATTCGTGTTCAGTGCCTGCATTTCTTTTTTCCTTCCTTTCTGTTTTTAGAGATGGGGTCTTGCTTTTTGCCCGGGCTGGAGTACAGTGGCACAATCATAGCTCACTACCACCTGGAACTCCTGGGCTCAAGCAGTCCTCCTGCTTTGGCCTCCCGAAGTGCTGGGATTACAGGCTTGAGCCGCTGCACCCGGCCCCACATTTCTTTTTTGAGTGCTAATTCACTACTCACATGCGCCTCATAATTGTTTTCCTGAACCTTCTGAAGCTCCCCTTCTATCATCAAGAAACCCCCATGGTGCTGAACATGGCAGCTCATACCTGTAATTCCAGCACTCTGGGAGGCTGAGGCAGGAGAATCTCTTGAGGGCAGGAGTTTGAGACCAGCCTGGGTAACATAGTAAGAGCCTGTCTCTACAAAAAATAAAAAAATTGGCTGGGTGAGGCAGCACGTGCCTATAATCCCAGCTACTCCAGAGGCTGAGATTGGAGGATCGCTTGAGTCCAGGAGTTTGAGCCTGCAGTGAGCCATGATTGCACCACTGCACTCCAGCCTGGGCAACAGAGTAAGACCCTGTCTCAAAACAAAACGAAACAAAACCAACCATGGGTTTGGGCTTCAGACCAGCCTGAAGCTAAGCCTGCTTGCGGTGCTCTTGGGACGTTTGCCTTCATCTCACTGCATCTAGAGCAAACAGGAAGGTGTTAGGAGAGGCAGGAAGGCAGGGTTTCCATCAGCATCAGGCAGGAGGGGACAAAGGAGTTTTTCGTGCCTGGCAGAATCCTCATTCTAAGATGGTAGGAACATACAGTCACAGCTATATATCCCTTTGGGAGACTTTTTGGGAACTAGGAATATCTACCTCCATCTGACTGTGTTATTTTCTGCTTTATGAAAAGCAGAGATATGTGCTTTTCATGTAGCTTTATAAATGTAATCTTCTATCCTGTGACAGAAAAAGAAAAAGGGAGAAAGAAAGAAAGAAGGAAGGAAAGAAGAAAAGGAAGGAAGGAAGGGAGGGAGGCAGGGAGGGAGGGAGGGGAACTTGACATTTGATAGCTGTGTTTGTGAGCATCTTTCTGGTCATCCTATCATCTTCTCATTTTGACAGGCACATGTCAAACTTCAGTGCTGCTTGGATCTCTTTCCCTTCTCTGAGACTTGATTTTATCTGGTGACAGTTTTCCTTTTAACCAGTTATCAGGAGTAGGTGGCTTATATTCCCTTTCCCCTTTATACTTCACATCTTGAAACTTCATAGCCACACATGTTGCTACATGACATATCACCACAAACTTAGCCACTTAAAACAACCCTCCTTTATGAGCTCACAGGGATGTGGTCCACAGGCTAGGAGGAGAGGGCTGGGTCCTTAGGGTCTCACGGGCGGAAATGGAGGCAGATGCTGGATGGAGTGCTTATCTAGACGTCCTGGGGAAGAAGAATCAGCTTTCAAGCTCCTTCAGGCTGTTGACAGAATTCAGATCCTGTGGCTGGTGAGGACAGAGAACCGCCTTCCTTACTGGCTGTCAGGTGGGAGTGACTCTCAGCTCTAGGGGCTTCTCTCTGTTCCTTGCATGAGGACCCCTATATCCTCAAAGCCAGTAATAGGCGTGAATCCCCTCACGCTTTGAATTGCTCTGACTTCATCTTCTGCTACTTTCTAGAGAAAATTCTCTGCTTTAAAGGGCTTGCCTGCTGGGCTAGGCCCACCAGTATGATCTCCATGCAGGGTGGCTGACTCGAGAGTTTACTGACAACTGCAAAACTCTTTCGTAGCTGTGCCGAGCTTAGTATTTGCATAAGTAGGGCACAGGACTCTGCGTGAAGTGGTCATCTTTAGAATTCTGCCCACCACAGCTACCAACCTGGAAGCACTTTAGTTCCCTCTGAGGGTCCCGGATGAGTGTGGAGGTCTCCATGTTCCAGAGCTAGTAAGAGTATGTTCTTCCAGGGTGGCTTCCACTTCTGGTGTTACTTGCTGCTTATGGCTTGGATTTTGTCTGCTAGGCCTCTCTGTCACCTTATTCTTTGTCTTCTTTGGGTGGGAGGTTTAGAGATTTCTCCTACATTTTTGTGAGGCTAAAAATTCTTTTTAAAAGTATGTTTGTTGAAATGTATACAGGAGCTAGTTATATTGGACTAGGAGGGCATTTTGGAGCATGTAATCCCGTATAATAATAGATTCAATGTCCACAGATTCTTTATTAATCAAATGAATCTCTCTCTGCGTGTGTGTGTGTGTGTGTGTGTGTTTATTTACATGGCATGGCTACTGAACAATCAGAATGGACACCAACTATGAGTGACCCACGCAGCTGAATAACAGCCCTGCTCTGCTCCCGTGTCTAGGAGGCACTGTATTAAGTGCTATGGGAGACAGCAAGATGAATACAAAAAAAAAAAGATCTGACATAAAAATCTTGTGAGAGGCTAGACATGGTGGCTCATTCCTATAATCCCAGCACTTTGGGAGGCTGAGGTAGGAGGATCACTTGATGCCAGGAGTTTCAGGCTGCAGTGAGCCCTGATCACACCACTGCACTCTAGCCTGGATGACAGAGTGAGACCCTGTCTCAAAAAAAAATAAATAAATAAATAAAAAATCTTGTGAGGAAGATGAAGTATGTGTATAAAGGGTAAAGAGAGATGAAAATACTCATAAATTGCTCTTTGAGGTGAGAGGGGAGAAGGATTATTTCTAGCTCAGGTGTCCAGAAGATTCCATGGGCCTCCTGCTCATGAGGAGAAGCCTGCAGACTAGGCACTCAGGACTTACACATCTCAGCTAGGGAAAAGCTGTTTCTCAAGATTTCTCTAGAATATGCACACGAATGTACTGTAGAATATAAAAGGCACTTTGATGTCCAACGCAGGGGTAACTCTATTTTCTGAGTTAGACCTAATTTTGAATATTTAAAACATAAACCATGACATGATGATGTTATCAATTTCATGACATCAAGAGACTCAGAGACTAGCGAACAGATTATCTATTTCTATTTCATTCTCTATCCAAAGTAACATTATAGAATGTTCAGATGTTATCTTACTGGCCTTCCATCTGCTCACAAGATTTCCTTGTTTCAGGTTTCTCGTCTTTTGATGAGCAATCTTGAAACTGGATTCTGTTTCAACAACTGCACATATGCTTTAAAGGGGAAGATGTGTTGACCCTCCTGGTGGCACCTTTCAGGGTGCAGAGGATTGCTGTGGTGCTTGCTTTGATGGATTATTTGCAAAAATGGCTGCAATTATTCAGCTCCCTCTGCAGTGGTGGAGTCTGTGTCCGCTCCGCTTGACTCTCAGCTGATCCTGTGGCCTGCTTAGACCAAGAGACTGCAAAAGAAGTGACTGTCTGTGCTGAGCCCTCATCTCTAGAGACAATGCACGCTTCCACCTGCCCCTTTCAAACTCTGCTGAGCCGCCTTGCGAACAGCCCAGGCTCCTCATCCAGCCCAATCCAGAGGCAGAGCAGATAGCAGTTGCTTGAGGGAAGGTATCTGAGGTCAGCAGAACTGGAGATTCACCAGAAGGAATTCATGGCTGTTATTTTAAGACACTAAGTTTTGGGTTGCTTTGCTAATATGATCATAGTTCCATTTCTCTTTGGAGGCAGGTCAAATGGTTAAGTCCCACCTTGTTCTTAGAAGCAACATTAAACAGCAGTCTGGAGCAAAGGTTTCTCACAGAAACTTCACAAGCATGACAGACTCCATATGTTTCAATAACAGGGAAAGTATCTTTCTGTGAAAGGCACACTCAGGTTTTGTGTAATTTACTGAAGAACTCTAGCTAAAAGCCACAATATTTTATTCCCATCTTTTTTCTGAGAGTGGAAAAAACCCATTAAATGTGTGATACATTTTAGGGGCTTCAGACTTAAAGGAGAATTTAATTGAGGGTCTTCAGGACCTCTGACCTTTCAAAATGCTCTAGTGGTGCTATTCACACCAAAATTGGTCAAATTTTGGGGGTCGTGTCTGAAACATTTGGATAACAAAAAAGTCTTTTTATGTTAAAAATTATTTCCCAGGAGGCGGAGCTTGCAGTGAGCCGAGATCGCGCCACTGCACTCCAGCCTGGGCGACAGAGCTAGACTCCATCTCAAAAAAAAAAAACAAAAAAAAAATTATTTTACTTGATTTCTTTTCTTAAGTAATATTTGCAGCATACTTTATCTTTTACAGAACATTTAAACCTTATAAATTTAAGATGTAGGTATTATCCCCCAAGCCCTCCCCCACAAAACACATATGATACGTGAACAAAACTGAGGCTCAGAGAGATGAAGTCACTTCTCCTAATGGAAGAGGCAGGGCATGTTCTTATTACCATCTGACACCAAAACTCATCCTTTTCCCACATGTTAATAAATGATCAGTGGTTTGGCATCGGATAGTGTAGTTCCTTTAAGGCCTTCAAAATGTTAACCATTTCTCTTCTTGCACAACATCTTTTTTTTTTTTTTTTTTTTGAGACGGAGTTTCACTCTTGTTGCCCAGGCTGGAGTGCGGTGGTGTGATCTCAACTCACTGCAACCTCCACCACACTGGTTCAAGTGATTCTCCTGCCTCAGCCTCCTGAGTAGCTGGGATTACAGGCACGCACCACCACACCCTACTAATTTTGCATTTTCAGTAGAGATGGGGTTTCACCATGTTGTCCATGCTAGTCTCGAACTCCTGTCCTCAGGTGATCCGCCTGCCTTGGCCTCCCAAAGTGCTGGGATTACAGGCATGAGCCATCACACCTGTCTAACATCTGTCTTTAATTTGGAAATATGGAGTATAATTTGGAAAATATGGAGTAAATAAATCATTAACTTATAACTACAAGCCATTTAATTTTTTAAAAAGATCGAGTCCAGTTGCTCACACCTGTAATCACAGCACTTTGGGAGGCAGAGGCAGATGGATCACTTAAGACCAGGAGTTCGAGATCAGCCTGGTCAACATGGCGAAACCCTGTCTCTCCAAAAAATACAAATATTAGCCCAGTGTGGTGGCGCGTGCCGGCAGTCCCAGCTATTCAGGAAGCTGAGGTAGGAGGACAGCTTGAGCTTGGGAGGCAGAGGTTGCAGTGAGCCATGATAGTGCCACTATGCTCCAGCCTGGTCAACAGAGCCAGCCCATGTCTCCAAAAAAAAAAAAAAAAAAAACCACAAACACACACGCGCACACACACACACACACACAAACCCCACAAAAAATCCCATAACATCTCTCCAGTCTTACTTGTATGCTCAGCTTTCAAATGTTTATAACGTACCACTAACCTTACCACTGCATGGCGTTCACCCTTCCTGTCAACATTTTATTATGAATATTTTAGAAGTCCAGAAAAGTCAAAAGATTTTTCTTTTTTTTGACAGAGTCTTGCTCTGTCACCCAGGCTGGAGTGCAGTGGTGAGATCCTGGCTCAATTGCAACCTCCACCCCCCAGGTTCAAGTGATTCTCCTGCCTCAGCCTCCGGAGTGGCTGGGACTACAGGTGCACACCACCACACCCGGCTAATTTTTATATTTTCAGCAGAGACGGGGTTTTGCCATTGTTGGCAAGGCTGGTCTTGAACTCCTGACCTCAAGTGATCTGCCCACCTCGGCCTCTCAAAGTGCTGGGATTACAAGCATGAGCCACCACTCCCAGTCAAAAGATTTTTAAAGAAAACACCCATACACTTAGGCCTAGATCTGCAATTGACATCTTCCACTACTTGCTGTAGCATAGCATCCATCCATCTAGCCATCCCTATCCACCAACCTATCTGTATTCACCCTTAATTGGATAGGTAGGTAGCCCAGGACAAAAGACTGTTAAGAATATTGCTTTGTGAGCAAAGGTTTGTCACTTCACCTTGGCACCAGGTTCTGAAGACAAAACCACCAATGATCTGTAAGTCAACTTCAAAGGAAGGACACCAATAAAAGTGCCAACTGCAATCAGTTTCAAAATGACTTACATAGTCTGAATGGTGGCATTGCCTGCCTGCTCATAGGAGGGGTTGGCAAGAATGCAACTCTTCCCTCCTCCCTGCTGGCCCAGAGAGTGTTCCTTCATTGAAGCTCTAATTCTGAGTCATATTTTGGGTCTGTCTTTATTTTCTTTCTTTCTTTCTTTTTAAACACCTGGGACTTCCCTCTCTATAGTGATACAAACAAAGATAAAAGATAAGGAAAGGAAATCATGGACTAGCGGGCTGCAGAAGTGTAGAAGATTATCTCACGACTCTGCCAAAGGGATTAGATATCTGGGATAGAGGGTGAAATCCTCTGAGTAGAGAAAACTAAAAACCACATATAGTGATGGAGAGAAGAGGTAAGGCAACTCCAGAAGAATGATTCAGCTATTATAGAAGTGAGGAGGAGGAGCAGTCAGCACGTGCCACAGAGCTGGAGTTCTGGCGGAGATCTGGAAGTGGGGCCCTGGAAATACTCCACGACTGTTTTCAACTAGAATAGGGCCCACATAGCCTTATAATTGAGTTTGTGTCCCAAGCACGTGCTACTTCATGTCCCAGATTACTCTCTTAAATAAGAATTGAACCAAAGGGACCCCATAATCAGTATTATAAATAGATTTGAGACTTGTGACTTAGGGAGCTCCACAAATTTCAATATATACTGGTTGTTTTTGTAGATGGCGTGGGGTGAGCTCTCTGGCTGCCTGACTATGGTTGCTGGGAGCTTCTCCAGTGAGTGTAGTCCTGCAACTCCTCCTCCCCCTGCTAAAATCACCACCACCCTGCTTGGAGATAAGAAGATGTTTAAAAAATGTTAATACCTACCAAGAGAACACTCAGAGGAAAACAACTAGAGGAATGGGAAGAGGATGGAAGGAGGAAATTGTGGAGAAACTTAGTCTATTGTCTTGCAGTAGTCAGTCAGGAAAAATTCTACTCCACCAAAATCTGTTATTGATGTAGTACTTTATTCATGGATTTCCCTGTGGACACGATTACTGGGACTTTAGCTTGAAAAAAAAAAAAAAAAAAAAAAAAAAAAAAAAGAGGGCCTCTGGTACTAGTTTGTGAAAAAAGAAAAAAGAAAAAAAAAATTTGGCTGGGTGCGGTGGCTCATGCCTGTAATCCCAGCACTTTGGGAGGGCGAGGTGGGCAGATCACCTGAGGTCAGGAGTTCAAGACCAGCCTGGCCAGCATGGTGAAACCCCATCTCTACTAAAAATAAAAACTTAGCTGGGTGTGTTGGCATGTGCCTGTAGTCCCAGCTACTCGGGAGGTTGAGGCAGGAGAATCACTTGAACCCGAGAGGCAGAGGTTGCAGTGAGCCAAGATCACACCACTACACTCCAGACTGGGCGACAGAGTGAGACTCTGTCTCAAGAAAAAAAAAAAAAAATTCAAAAATTAAGCCCAGATCAGAAACAATCCTGTCACCCTATTGGTTATGAAGATAATATGAGGCTGTAACCATTTTGAGAGACAGAGGGTGCTCTTAGTGGGCATGTAGACCTGTGTGGGTAGAGGCAACAGCAACTGAGCCATGGAAATGAAGACTAAAAGGGAAATTGTGCCATCAGAATCACCGCAGCATCCCAGCTAACCAACCTACTAGCTCAAGGCCTGAGTATTGTTGCTGCCGAAACCCTTTTTGTTTCTCCCACACTTCTCTTTGTGTCCTTACAGAAAGGCCCCGTTAGCTGAGACCACCTGAGTCTGAATGTGTCTCGGGTCTTTGCAATCTTAAGTAGCTCAAATAACTGGAAGTGGAGACCTCTAATTCTAAGGTGGGCTAGTACTCTGGACACGGTGTGTGTGTGAGGGGGGCAAAGGAAAGAGCTATATAATCTTCACTCACACCTCCACAGCCTTCCTCCTGGGAATTATGAGGACTGTAGATATATTAGAGGCAATCTAATTTCATAGTTGATTAAATAGGCCTATGTTTATAGCCAGTGGCAATAAGAACAAAGTAGGAACCTAAATCTGACTCCTGATGAAGCTCACTTTTTACTCTTCTTTTTATCTATCAAGCAGTGCACAAGCTATCTCTCTCTCTCTCTCTCTCTCTCTTCCTGCCCCCACACAACTCATCAATCTTTCCAAGTGAGCATTCTCTCCCTGTTTTCCAGCTGACCTAGTGATGACAGACCTTGGCAAAATGCTATTTAAAAGAGGGATTTTCAGAAGGCTAGGAAGCCCTGGGCTCAGTGATTTCTATGGGTCACTACAGTATTCCATGCTTCCCTTTTGTAGGATTCATACCCACTCTTGAGGTCATGTATTTCTCTCTTGTGTGTATGCTCCATGAGGACAGATACTGTTTGTCTTGTTCACTGCTATATCCCAGCATCTAACACAGACGAAGTACCAGCATAGAATCTGCCAGAATTTCATTATCTGTTCAACAAACACATACAAAGGACTTACTATAAGCTAGACACTGGGCCCATGGAAGATGGTAATGGTACAGTGGTTCTCAAACTGTGGGTCTTGGACCAATGGTATCAACGTCACCTGGGAATCTGTTAGAATTACAAATGCTCAGGCCTCATCCCAGACCAACAGAATCAGAAACTGAGGCATTGGCACCAAAAATCTGTGTTTTCACAAGCCCACCAGCTGATTGGATGCATGCTGACGTTTGAGAACCACTATGCAGGATTGCCCCAATTGTTTATTACAATTGTCCACATTCTCTCCTCCAGTTGGAAGGAGTCTAGAGCACCCAGCACATGGGTATTGCCAAAAGCTCTTAGTTCCATAGTTCTTAAGCCCTGTTGCACTTCAGAATCACCTGGGATGCTTTCCAAAATTACCAGGGGCTGGGTTTCTCCCCTTGAGATTCTGCTTCAATTGGTCCTGGGTGTGGCCTGGGCATTAATTTTTTTTTAATTTCTTCAGGTGATTCTAATACACAGCTAAGATTAAGAATAACAGGTAGCTGGAAGACTACAAAGGGAATGGGAAATTGAAACTGAACACATTGAAGGAAGCCAAAGTATTAGGTTGAGGCACATGGAGTTGACCACATATTGTAGGTCAAATCAGTCAAATATTGGCAATTTAACCTACTAGATGTTCTCAACTCCCAAAGAGAAGCAGTCATGGTGTGTAGCCAACAAAAGAACCTAGGTAACAATCTGATATCAGAAATGGTAAAAGATGAAAAAGAATATGTTAAAGACATATGGTTATTAAAAAAGCAAATTTGAAACAAGCCTGTTTCTTAGTACATCTGGGAGTATCCAAGAAAATATTACTCTGCCAGTAACTTTATATATATGTTATATATTGTTTATGTGTAAACATATATGCTGTATATGTAATACATATTTAATTGTTTTGAATTCTGTCTTGCTTGCAGAGGAGGTGCTCAATAAATATTTGTTGAATAAATAAATGAGTTCTAGGCTCTTGACAAATAATCTCTTACCTGTTGTTTTCTTTAACTTGTATATTTATGCCTCTTATTTGCTGATTCATTGTCATTTAGTGAAATTTCCTGATGGAGTGGCATTCATTCCTATTTTCAGTCACGGTATTTAACCAGAATACATGTTCCTAATGTCTTTCATTTTGGAATATTTGAAATGGGGAAGGAAATAAATCTGGGATGTTCAAAGTAAGGCCAAACTGGCGAGTACCCTAACCAACGACCACTTTCCAGAGGGCTTCAGGTCATACACTGGGCACTGAGCGCCTTGACTCGGAAACTGACCGAGGAAGGGAAGGGAGTTGTCTGTCCATCGTTAGCTATTTAGGACCATTAAAGAATAGGTGGATGGATATGTATTCTTTAGAAAAGTGACCAAATGAAAACAAATCCTGAGTGTCTCTATCATCTGCCCCCAAACACAGGTGAAGGGTGATTTGTTAACTTAAAAGTTCATTTCAGAGGATGTTTTCTAGCAGGAAAACCTCACAATTATATCCTTGGTATTCCAATGTCTCTGGGCTACTAAAGCTTTCTTTCAATTTTGTCTTTGATCTGAGGTTCTCCCTGGGCTTTGTAACTATATACAGGATTAAATACTTACCCCATTTAAATAGAAATCCCAAAGCACAGAGGAGTAAAGTGACTTGAAGTAAGGGTTTTTGGCAAGTTGATTAGAGACTGGTTTAGAACCAAGGATTTCTGAATGAAAAGTGTTGTTTTGTTTGTGTGTGTGTTTTTTTGGTCTTGTTTTGTTTATGTGCTTAACTTCTTGAGATATAAATTCCCTTATGACAGATCATATGCAACTGAACCATATTTCTAAAGAGGTTTAAATATATACAAAATTATGTTTCCCCATATATTATAAAAATCAAACAAAAGATGGATCAGAGGCCAAGGTTAGCCTTTATTAATACCAACATCTGGAACATAATAATTCTCTGGATTTAAGAAAATCTACTTATAGTTAGGGTCTTAATATTTTTCTAATACTCTATAGACAAATGGGCATTTTAATTAAAAATGATGGGCCCCACAGGAATTGAAAGCTCTTGGGGAGTGTTTAGATAGAAAACACAGGGTTGGGGGGAGTAAGGCAGGCTGTTGTAGTGTGGTCCTCTCAGACCACTTGCATTAGAATCAGCTGCAAGCTTGTTAAACACTCCTAGGTCTACACCTGACTCATAAATCAGACTCCCCGAGGGTGAGGTCAAGAATCTCCATTTTAAACAAATTTCCAATGTGTTTCTGAGAATCATTGACTCTACAAATGCATTCTAGATTAAAAAGTAAAAGAAAATATAAAATTAAGCTAAGAACACCTTCAAGAACAAATATTGGCAGAATTTCTTAATGACTAAAATATCAAAATATAATCAAGGATTATTCCATACGAAAAATTCAGTAGAAGATTTGGCTTTTGAAAATGATGAGGAAAGTTTTAGATAAATTATTGGTTGATAATATCTGCTCTTAAAAGAGAAAAGTGTGTTAAGTAATCAGTTCTTCCTGAACTAATTAGTTCTATAATTATGGACTATAAAAGGTGAAAACAGCCCTTATGAACTTTGGATCAAAAGATATGTTTTCAATAAGATTTTTCTGGGATTAAAGCACATTCTTTGGAAATTAAGAAGCAGTAGGAAATGCACTATGTACAATCCAATTAACTGAGTATAAGATTCAGGCTCTGCCAGCATTTGGCCCTGCTAACCTAAGGTTTAATTTTATACTGTGTATGAAAAAGGGATTTGAACAAAATCATTTATATGAATCAGATATACATGAGTAATTTTATATCCCTGCCGAAACCATTCAATAACTCCCCATATCTCTATGGACAAAGTTCAAGCTCTATTTACAGCGCTTTTCTCTCTGGTCTCATATCTTTTTTTTTTTCCTCCAGGTTTCTCTTTCAGTTTCTCAAAACTCACCTCTCAGCCACTACCTTTCTTTTTTTCTCGCTCCCTCTTTCTTCTTCCCTAGCATATTGTGAGCACTTCATAAATATTGTGTCATTACTAATGATATCATTACAGGTAATAGAGAAAGCAGATACACTTAAGATACAATTTTGCAGGTAGAATATTCAGGTCTTTCTGACCACTTGAGTGTAAGGAGGGTATTAAGGTAAAGAGAGAAACCAAGGATGACAAATATTTGGCTTGAGGAATGAAGAAATTAAGATATAAGGGCCAATTACTGCTAATGAGAAAAAAGCATTTAAGCAATTATGAGTTTTGTTTTGCTCATACTTAATCTAAGATGCTTATTTGGGGAAGATGTTAACAAGGAATAGGCTGCAGGAGTCTTGAATTTCAGAGTGGGCTCAAGGGTGAAGAGATGGTATTTAAAACCACAGCACTGATAAAATCCTTTAGGAAGAATGATGGAGAGAGAAGGAAGAAAGGACCACTTGAGGCCCAAAGTGAGGAGGAGCAGCAAACAGAGGGAACCAGTGAGAAGCAGGAAAACCAGGGGAGTCATGCCTGAAGCCAAGAGAGAAAAATGGTTCGAGAAAGAGGGGGTGTCAACTCTGTTGACTGCTGCCAATAAGTGAAGTAAAATGAGGCTGAAGAAGTGACTACAGGATTTGGCAAAATGCAGCTCACTGGTGACACTGAAGAGGCAGGCAAGGCAGAGTGGGGGCAATGGAAGTTCATGTGGAGTGGGCAGCAGGGAGGCAACCTGGGGACGTGGGGACCTGCCATACAGAAAAGCAGTTTTGCTGAGGAGCAGATCAATGGGGGTGATATGATGGGGCATATAAGGGGATATTGTCCACTTGAGTCCAGGAGTTTGAGACCAGCCTAGGCAACATGGTGAAACCTTATCTCTACAGAAAATACAAAAATTACTGGGGCTTGGGGGCGCATGCCATTGTCCCAGCTACTTGGGAAGCTGAGGTAGGAGAATCATATGAGCCCAGGAGGCTGAGGCTGCAGTGAGCCCTGATTGTGCCGATACTGATGAGCCTGGCATGACAGAGCATGACCCTGTCTCAAAAAAAAAAAAAAAAAAAAAAAAAAACCAAAACTATACTGATAAGGGAATATTGTCTTTCCTGCTGGGAGCTGTAGACCATGTTAATGTGATGGCATCATTGGGAGAGAGGAAGACAATGAAGATTTCGAGGAGAGAGAACGAGTATTCACAAGATGAAGCCCCTGAGGATACAGAGGAATGGCTTGCAGAGGCCAAATGGATGGGCCGTTTCATGATTGCGGCTGGACATGTTCACCCATGCTAACAAGAGACAGAGTAGGCATGCAGGTGTGGCTGTTGACGGCTTCTCTTTTCTCATTTGTGTATCAGTCAAAGGTGTCTGCTGGGACTGGGTAGAAATGGGATGGAGAGTTTGAGAGAAAGGGGTGTGAAACTGTTGTTTGGAGCATGGGAAAAAAAATATACTAACTAGATATACTCAGGTAGTAGAATTGCCTGAATGTTCACATACAATATATCATCATGAATTTAAAGATAAGTTGTTATATTTGGGTGTTTTTATTCAGCAAGTTTAAGATGTCGCATCTTACTCTACTGTCCCTTCCAACTCTTGCCTGACTTTATCTGTCAGTCCTGCCTAGGTTGTCAGTTCTGTAGGAAACCTGTCTTGTTCCTCCACGTCTAGATCTGGTGCTCTCCTGTGGTCTCTGTTATCCCTATTCCGATTATATTGTAGTAACCTTTACTCATCTGTATCTCCCATCTGAACATAAGCTCACAGAGGGCAGGGACTTTGATCTATGTTGTTCTGAGCTCTAACCCCAACTTGTGACACAGCACCTGGCACAAAATAGAGCCTCGACATGTACTAGTTGAATTAAAGAAATATAGCCTAAAGACAAATATCAAACAACCTCTTTAATTTCCACATGAGCATCAAGATTATTTTCTTTTCATTTCTCCTCCTCCTCCTCCTCCTCTTCCTCCTCCTTCTCCTTCTTCTTCTTTTTCTTCTTCTTCAGATGGAGCATTCCTCTGTTGCCCACGCTGGAGTGCAGTGGCGTAATCTTGGCTCACTGCAACCTCCACCTCACAGGTTCAAGCGATTCTCATGCCTCAGCCTCCCGAGTAGCTGGGAGTTACAGGCATGCACCATCACGCCCCACTAATTTTTGTATTTTTAGTGGAGATGGGATTTTGCCATGTTGGCCAGCCAGGCTGGTCTCGAACGCCTGACCTCAGGTGATCCACCTGCCTTGGCTTCCCAAAGTGCTGGGATTACAGGCATGAGCCACTGCACCCGGCCAAGATTATTTTCACTGAATATTAATTTTTTTAAAAAATTATTAACTGTGTATTACTAGAACACTAACAAGTTCCATAAGATTTACAATTTAGCTTCCTTTTGCTATAGGGAGCAAAGTTACTATGTATAATTGTATATAAGTAAACTTTCCTTTTGAAATTTATTTGTTCTCAGAGATGGGGTCTCTCTATGTTATCCAGGCTGGTCTCAAACTCCTGGGCTGAAGGGATCCTTCCACTTCAGCCTCCCAAGTCGCTAAACTTTATTTTTACAAAGAGGTTTGTATTTTAGCTGACTTCCTTTCCTTAACTCTACCCTCTAAAAATGGTGACTAAGGAAGAATTGATTTTTATAATAGTAATGGTTAAAAGGAGAAAAATAAGCCCCAAAGTTGTAAGTATTTTAAGTGGAGTGTAATAGATCTGCACATCACATTTTTTTTTGGATTAGAAAGCAGCAAGCTTAAGGAAAAATATGCCCCCACTTCCCACATACATATTTGTACAAGAAGGAGAAACATATTAACTTCTGATTAGGAATATTTTGAGAAGATATAATTGAGTTTTAAAGTAAGTTTTTAACATAGAACAGTTTTAACACACAATTGGGGACATGGGTCTCGGAGGTATTCACTTCCCCACCGCTGGGTAACAGACATTTTTCTCTAATTGATCATAAGTCATCATGGTGACTTATCTAATCAACAGGCACTGCAACATTTTACAGAGATGCGAGAACGTATTTACTTGCAGAATCTTCACAATAGCTAACAACCTTGACTTGAGATGTAATTTTATCTCCAGTGTAATTAAAATTTAAGTAAAATGAAGCTTTGAGAGATTAAGTAAAACATACAAAGTCACACGGCTGGTAAAGGGTAGGGTCTGAATTCAAATCAAGACTGGTGGCCGGGTGTGGTGGCTCACACCTGTAATCCCAGCACTTTGGGAGGCTGAGGTGGGAGGATTGGTTGAACCCAAGAATTTGAGAGCAGCCTGGGCAAGACGGCAAGATGCCATCTCTATTTAAAAAGAAAAAGAAAATATTAGTCCTGCTTCAAAACTGATTTTCTTTCAATAAAGCAAGGCAGTGAGCCCCTTATTGGAAGCCCTGATGATATCTAATGTCTCTTTCAGTTCTAATATTGTATAATTTCTAAAGAAAGAAGGAAATTTATCCCGGGGCATCTCTCTTATCTTGAATTTTCAGTCCCATCTAGAGGCCGGGGACACATCAGTCTTCTCAGTGTCTCTCCTGTTCCCTGGATGGACATAGGCAGAAGCAACTTCACACATAGCAACTCACAAGTGCAGCCTTTCATTTAAGTACTATATAATACTGTTTTCACTTACACTACCTGAATTCCTGCTGTAAAGAGTAGGATGATTTTCAAAATTGATCAGAACAATCAACGTTTTGGAGATGCTTGTGAGCTGGGTGTTCTGTGAGTGTGAGTAGTTGACCATAACAGCTACATTTACACTCCTTTTCGTGAAGTTAGGTTTTTAGTCTCTAGTTATTGGGTTGCAAGCGTGTTCGAAATATAAATATCTATTTCAGTTCTGTAAGATGTTGAGTTACTCTTGTCATTACTAATTAAGTGATCTCTCAATCTAACTGTGTAACTGGCAGCACACATTATCAGCAAGATGGGCATTCCACACACTACACAGCAAGCATCACTGGACTATGGAAAGTGTACATAATAACAAACATTTGTGTAGTGCATTACTTAATAAAAGTTTCATTGTGGGAAAGAACTCATTGCCCAGATAAGGAAAAAAGGCTCAGAGATGTGAGTGACTCGTCTAAGTTCAAACTGCTAGTAAGTGGCAGAGTCAGCACTTGGAAAAATACTCAGAGAGGGCACGAATATAAAGAGCTTCCTAACACTGGGAAGACGTGTCATGTCATCTATCAGCAGGACAGTAAAAGTCCACCAAATCGACTTAAAAACTAGTAATTAGGCGTAACAAATCCTTGGCTCTACGAACACCAAGTGTATCATGCCTATGAGAATTCAGAGTTGGAACAGAGTGAGTAAAGGAAATTTAAATGAATTTATGTTAAAAGGGTATTACAGTATAGGGAAGAGAACACTAAGCTGAAGATGGAGCCAGCAGAGATCCATCTGTGAAATGCGGTTATTTTGAATGAACGACTCCGCACACCCATGAAGGCTCACAGGCTGGCTCCCATCCGGGAGCTCCCTTGTCCTCCAGCTTCTGGTTGGTTCTGCCAATGAGGACCCCTGGGCAGAGATAGGAGAAATGGGGAAACAAAGTTAGGGTTTACCCTTGGCTCCCTCCCTGTGAGGTCTCCTTCGATGGCAGTGCTCTCGTCAAAGGCTAGTGCTCCTCTCAAGGGCTCCTGCTTTCCTGACTGTCCCCCTCCAGGCGGCCTTCCAGGCGCCTTCAGGCCTGCATCCTGTGGCTGTCCTAGCCCCTGCCCACATCTGTGGTATCAGTACATTTGTGAATGAATCCCCCTTACAGCATCCCCACTCACATGCCGCTGGACCCTGACTGATGCATTCTGGAAGACATTCCTCCCCATCGTCCATGTGATTGTGAACTATTTAACTTGGTTTGCTTGTTCTTTCTTCTCCATTGTAACGATTCCTGACTTCTTCACACAAAATGCATACGGTGTGCAATTACTAGAGGAAAGTGCTTTGAGACTGCTCTATTTCCTTTAAAGTGTAACTGTTGTCCATAGTGACAAGTAAGAGAGAAAACAAAAGTAGGTAAAATAAGGGCACATCTTTATTTTGCTACAAGGCAGTAAGTACACCGTCATATCTCAAAAGTTCAGTGCTGGCCATCTTGCATCAAATGTTCTTAAGGCAGTGACTGGCTATCAACCACAGTTTTCTGTCTCCCCAGTTGCAAACACAGGATCCATGCAACAGTTCTGAGACCATACACTTAGAAACCACAGGGGATGCAGATCAAATGCAGAACTCCCAAATTATAAAACAGTTGGGCTACACTCAAAACAAAACATAGAACATCAACAACACAGATCTCCCAAAAAGAAGTGCAATGCATGCTTTTATAAACCAACAATAACAAAAAAAAACACAATAAAAAATGCAGAGTCTCCCAAACAAGTTTTCAAATGTATTACAAAAGGAAAAAAAATGTATATATATATAAAATTAAAAAGTCTGAAATACTAGTGCATAGTCAATTACCTAACACCAAGTTTCTTTTCTTTCCGTCCAAGCTCTACTGCCCCTCTGATACTAGCAGCATGTCTACAGGCTAAGACCATAGCAGCAAAAAACGTTTTTCATTTGGCATTTACAAAATTAAATTACTGAATAAAAATATAATTTTTTATAAAACTATTTCTTACAGTAATAATTTTTAAAGCAAGCTAACAGAAAACTCATAAAATGGTTTGGTACAATAAATGTACCTTCAATGTCATTAACCATAAATGAGCATTTACAATCTGGATTAATTGTCTCATGGTATTAAGTCTATACTTATAGTAATGCTTTTACTGATTTTTAAAAATATATGCATATGTTTAGTGATCGAGAAAAGTGAAATACTGGAGTACCTTCTATATGTAAAATTTCAAAAAACCCATCACAGGAAAAAATACTGATCTGTTGGATCCTTTAAAATACAGATAAATCATTTTATGTTTTTAAAAAAATCTGCATTAAGATATTAACAACTGGCTACAATTCATTACCTAATAATTTAGGTAAGACTGTTATTTATTTTTAAAAATCCTTTTAGTTGGGTGAAATCCAATAAGATTTCATTCAACTAAATGCACCTGGTGCTGCTCTCAACTGTTGTACCACAACAAAAATAGGTTCTTCTCCCATTCATGAAAAGTTTCATGTTGAGGAATGATATATCCCAAGTTAACTTGAAGTGTTCTGAAAACCATAATGCTTTTCTGGAAATGTCTCACATGACCAGCGTCCGGGCTGAGAATGCATTCACGTATTTACGAGCTTGACTGGAAGCTGTCATCTGCTCCTCCATCTTTCCACAGGATGCAGGTTCCCAGGTACTGCTACAAGGCTGATGGGGAAAGAGAGGGTAACAGGAACGTCAGACAAGGAAGCTCATTTTATAGTCCCAGCAGGGCCAGCATTGACCAACAGATGGCAAGTGGTTGACACCAGAAAGGCTTTGTCAGATAGAATCTTACCTCCCTGGCCCCCAGAAATCCGGTGTTCTTAAGGGATATGGATGATCAGAAATTGTATGTTAAGAGGGAAAACCCATTCCAAGCAGCTTCATAAGATACAATCACATCTTCACATTTTAATGCCTTCCGACTATCAGGCAATTTTACAAAGCTGGAGACAGGAATGAGCATTATTCTCCAGATACCTAAGGTGGGCTATGGCCACCTACTCACTAAGCAAACCGCCGAGTGCCTGAGCCACAGCGCAAAGCAGCTCATGCATGCACTGGAATTGATCAACACCTGCTAAGTGTCGTATATATGTTTTCATCAGTTACTTTAGAAATAGTTATCAGTATAGTTTAATTTTTTTGTTTGTCTCAAAGAGTCATGCTCTGCCACACCAGGCTGATCAGTATCGGCATAATCACAGCTCACTGCAGCCTCAGCCTTCTGGGCTCAAGTGATCCTCCTACCTCAGCTTCCCAAGCAGCGGGCACTACAGGCACGTGCCACCAAGCCCCCGCTAATTTTTGTATTTTCTGTAGAGGCAGGGTTTCACCATGTTGCCCAGGTTCGTCTTGAACTCCTGGACTCAAGTGATCTGCCCGTCTTGGCCTCCCAAAGTGCTGGGATTACAGACATGAAATCAGAATAGTTTAATTTTTAAAGATACACTAGAAGACACAAGATGGACCTAATATCTAAGGACGGCATCTCCATGCCAGGGACAGTGGCACTTCACATTTCACATGCATTATCTCATTAAAACAGCACAACCACCCTGGGAGGCTGGTTCATTCTCTCCCTAGACAGGCTAGAGAATGGAAACAGAGAACGGAGGTAACTTGCCCAAGGCCACTCTGTAGGTAAGTGGTGGACTGGCTTTGAACTTTGCTGTCTCCAGCTCCTGCGGTGCCTCTGTGTTGCCTCAAATGCAAACATGTACTATTTATGCCCCACTTGGTTTCCAAAAGGATGTAAGATGATTACAAAAGAAATACAAGACAACAGAGTTTTAAAATGTGTATAAAGCAGAGTCATAGGGAAACAAATTTGGAAAAAATAAACACAGTTGGCTCTCCGCATCTGTGGGTTCCATATCTGTGAGTTCCACATTTGTGGGATCCACATCCATAGATTCAATCAATGGCAGATCAAAAAAATTCAGAAAAAAATAATTGTTGTGTATTGAACAAGTATAGGTTTTTTCCTTGCCATTATCCCCTAACAATATAACAACTATTTCCACAGCATTTACATTGTATTAGCTATTGTAAGTAATCTAGAGATGATTTAAAGTATACAGGAATTAATGGACACAATGTACATTATTCTGGTGATAGATACACTCACAGCTTTGACTTTGACCACTATGCAATACATCCATGTAACAAAATTACACTTGTACCCCATGAATTTATACAAATAATAAAAAAAAAAATTATATGGGAAGATGTGTGTAGATTATATGCAAACACTATGCTATTTTATATCAGGGACTTGAGCATCCACGGACTTTGGTGTCCTTGCAGGTCCTGAAACAAGTCCCGCATGGATACTAAGGAACAACTGTAACATGAAGATGGTATGAGATCTGCACACAAAACTCCTGCCATAAAGCACAGTGCCTCAGCTAGATGTAATCTCCCTCTTGACTCTGATCTCTCTAGCAGCCAATGCAGAGAGGGGAACAGAAACACAAACAGATGTAAGATTTGGTGCCTGTAAGCTCAAAAGGAAACCCATGGGTTAGAAAAAGCACTATTCCTGGTATTGCTATCTGGAGGGATTATTTTCCATGGGACAAAAGAATAAGAAAGACCTTAGCTCTTCAGAGCCTACAGTGTCCTTTATGAGACAGAATGGACACACGTGAAACAGGAGGAATAATAACAGGCAGTGTGTGCAGGCTTCTGGTGTTACCCAAGGGAAGAGGGGATGGGACACTGAGGAACTGTCAAGGCAATGTTGTGGGGAAAGGGTGAAAACAGCTAAGATTAGGGACGAGGCGAAAATGCAGCGATGTCATCCAGGGAGCGAGAAAGCAGGAAAGAGGCAGGAAGCTGCAATTTGTACATTGCCAGTGGGAGGGGATGTGTGTGTCTGGGGAGGAGCAGAGAGAGAAAGGGTTAAATGACAACATAAAACAAGCCCTCACTATATGCCTCCATGCCTCCAAGTGTTATTTATATAACTCCTCTCATTTAATTCTCACACAAAACACCTGTGGCATAGGTACCATTCATCGCATCCATTTTATAGACTAGGCAATTTGAAAGGAAGAGAGGATTTAGGCGCCATACTCAAGGTTACCCGGGTAAGAAATGATGGAGCAAGAATGTCACCCACGGGACCACACCCCTATATTCAAGTTCTTATCAGGAACAATAAAAGGAACCTGGGAAATTGTGTGCTCAGGGCACCAGGGCCTTGGAATCCAGGAAAGTGTTGAGATGGGGTGTGAGAGTCACCAGACTTCTTAGCAAAGAAATATAATTCTACTAAAACAAGGTCCGGGTTACAGTGGTAGGCTTTCCTTGCCTAGTTGCTGGAACAAGGTTTCCTGACTTTGGGTTTGCAGTGTAATGTTCTAGCTTTTAAACTTTCCTAGGGCATAAAGCTTGCGCCATCTCCACTGATGTCAACAGCACTGTCTATGAAGAGAAATGTTCACTCTGAAAGCTCAGAGGCTCAGTGTATAACTTGAAATACTACATAGCAGGATGGATTATCATAATATTTTCCAGGAACTGAGTATCTCAAAAATGACAAGACAAAGATAACAGACAGGTATTCTGAATTGCCTTCTATTCCGAATTTAATGTTTTCCTAAACACAATTACCAGGGTAGTTACAGTATTTGAAATAATTCTGAATAAATCATGTTTCTCTAGCCTCAAGAATGCAGGTGAAACACATATCTCTCTGGTGTCTATCTGTCCATACGAATTCCCAAAACATTAAATTGACACAGGAAACCAGTTAGAAAACAAAATTTAATGTTATCTTTTCAATTACTGAGCTTGCATTTGCAGTCGCTACAACAGTGTGACATATTATAGTGACTACTTGAAGGTGAATAGTAAAATATGGTGAATATGAAGTACGATGCAGGGCTTACGGCAATGATTAGATGCACGTGGAGCCAAGAACTTGGATCTTAAAGAACAAGTGACAAAACAGGAAGCAGAATGAAATATCTTAATATCATAATATCTTGTATGTAAATTTAAATTTACATAAAGATACACACAGAAAAGAAAAATACTTGAAACGAATGGAGGGAAGGGGAATGAAGGTGAGAATGGAAATGTGAGAACCAAGAAAGACAGGATTGTTTCTGTTTTGCTCTGGTTAAGAATTTTTCCAAAGTCTTTAAAATGGCCTATCAGAATTTTTTTTTTTTTTCTATTTAACTGGGCTTCAATCAGTATAGAATTTTCTTTTCTATTTTTCTTTTTTTAGACATAGGGCCTCATTCTGTTGCCCAGCTTAGAGTGCAGGGGCATGATCACAGCTCCCTCAAACTCCTGGGCTCAAGCGAGCCTCCCGCCTCAGCCTCCTAAGTAGCTGGGACTAGAGGCGTGTGTCACCATGCCCAGCTATGTTTTTTTTTTAATTTTTTTTGTAGAGGGGGTGGGTCTCGCTATGTTGCCTAGGCTGGTCTCAAACTCCTGGCCTCAAGTGATCTTCCTGCCTTGGCCTCTCAAAGTGTTGGGATTAAGGATAAGCCACTACAACAAGCCAGAATTAATTTTCTAAATGTGTAAATTATCTTAAATGTTATGTTAAAACAATTTTACGCGTGCTATTACTATGCTTCCTGTTAAAAGTCAAGTTCTGTGTCTTTTTTGTTTTTGTTTGTGAGAGAGGGTCTTGCTCCTTGCCCAGGCTGGCACGATCACAGCTCACTGTAGCCTCCATCTCCAGGGTTAAAGTTGATTCTCCAACCTCAGCCTCCTCAGTAGCTCGGACTACAGGCAGGTGCACACTACACTTGGCTAATTTTTGTATTTTTTGTAGAGACAGGGTCTCGCTGTGTTGCACAGGCTGGTCTCAACCTCCTGGACTGAAGTGATCCACCTGCGTTGGCCTCCCAAAGTGCTGGGATTACAGGCATGAACCACTACACCTGGCCTAAAAGTCAAGTTCTGATCCTTTGTAATATAGTCCTTAGGTTGACTCAGAATTCCCAAAGTCAGTTCAGGAGAATCTAGTACTAAGTATTATCAACTGAATGTATTTTCAACTTGAAATTTGACTGTGTTGCTGTGAGATCCCCTACATGGCTCATCACTTCATTCATATTTAGCTCTTCCTCCAGGACCAGGTATTTAAAAATGAGATCACTATAAAGAAGGTACCATATATTTGTAATCAGAGTTCTGAGAGACCTTTCCAAATCGTTAGCTTCTCCTAAGCCAAAAGAGAATTTACCAAGAAACAAATAAAAATGAAATATCCAAATTCCAGAAAGCATAGCATTTCTGAGTCATACATTCCATGAAGCTCAGAGCTAGGGCAGCCAAGATGACTTGGAACGCCTGATTCTCCCAGAACAGACAAACACCAGGATGTGGTAGCCACTGTGTACAAGAACCACTGTGTGTAGGAACAAAAAGGCCACCAAGCATGACCGAGGGAGCTCCTTTTCTGCACCAGGAAAGCACAAGACAAGCACATCTTACCACAATAAATGAAACAAACTGGTCAGAGTAGACATATGCCTATGCTATGAAAGTCAAGGAAGATCAGAAGATTGAGTACTTTGGTACAAAAAAAAAGAAATGCTCCCTTTCTCCCATCTTACCTGAAGCCTGGGGCCCCATGCCAACTTTTCATGCAGACAGAATTATTTTTGACAAAGGAAGATTAATGTCTTTGTGCTGGAAGAATATTTTTAAATACTGTCATACATAATCTTTGCAAATTCTCCTTGTTCTCTCTCCATAAACTTTAGTTTCATTTACACTAAAGAAATGCTGAGAATTATGGGTTTCTGCATATGAATTCTTGTGAAGTTACTAACCCATGGTGCTCTTGCAGACATGTCACTCTATCATAATTCATTTCAACATTAATAATCCTACCCACACATCCTCCTCCTGTGGCCGGGGAGTCATCTTGCTTATCCTGTAATGTGCCTTTAATTGCCCCCGGGCAGAAGTGAACTATAAACAGTCTGTCAAAGCTTTAACTGGGATATCCTGTTAAAGCACTTTAAATAAATATTGCCATCCTTTGTAGAAAACAGAAGAAATAAAAAGAAACAAGACCATGTCCACAGGTGGTTTTCTGTCAGAATTAGATGATCTTCACATTTTCATTCAGAACATGAATAGTTTTTTCATCAAGCTGAACAAAAACGGTTCTTCTTATTATATTCATACAGCAACTTCACCCAGTATCTGCTGGCTTCAAAAGCCTTGACAAATTATGTGTTTTACAATTTGCTGACCTAATAAGAAACTTGTATAAACTGAAGAAAAAAAAAAAAAGGTAAAACCAAAGCAACTCATCAGATGGTATTATGTTTTCATTATGTTTTGTTTTAAAACAATAAGCAGGCATCCATGGTATCTAAAACAGTAAAAAATAAGAATTTTCTGCTTATTCTATTTCACCTATCTGAAAAAAAAATACTTACTCTGGACTAAAATTCTAAAAATGAGAATTCCTTCCCAAAGGGATATCTTTTGAAAAAATGGATCAGTTATAAGATAGACTGTAGAAATCTTTAGTTGTCTCTTGAAAGTCAGGGATAAGCTTAAACTGAAATGTTGCTAAGCTAAGGTTAATGGTTACCTAACTTTTGTCGAGAGTAAATGCTTCCTTAGGTTGGCACAAATCAATTAAATGCCTCCAACTTCAGCACTGCTGATTTTCTACAGAAAATAATCTTAAAAGTTAGGGAATTAAAAATCAAGATGGTGACTAGAAGTTGCCTCATCCACCAATGCCTCCACTTCCCAAGTCTAAATTAACAATTGCAAATGTGGATGGATGTGGATGGACCTTTCCCAAATTTGGAGTTTGTCCCAGATGTCTCTAGAGGTCTCTTCACCTTACATGTTGATAGACTTTCTAAGTTTATATGATATAGCCTAGGGTGGCACAACTTTTTGCAATATTCTTTTCCTTAGTCACAAATGAGTTCCAGACTATTAAAGATTAAGACCAGAGCCAAATTGCTCTAAAGCAATTCTATCTTTGCTGGCCTGCCCAAGGAAGATTTTATCTCAGAATGTTTATTCTCTCTAAGTGTCACCAAACAAAACAAATGAAAAATCCACATCTCAAAATGTCTGGGGCAGGGCATTCTGACTCTCCCTTCACTTAGCCCTTCTCAGTTCAACCCAAAAGCTGTACATAGAAAAGCTGCTTAATTTATAACATTTTTTGAAAGCAGGTCACTGAGTTACTACTGACAGCTATGTGAACTTCTGCCAGGGTAAGTGGAAAAAAGTGACCAAAAGGGAGAACCAAATGAGTGTGCAGGCATCCAGGGGAGCGGGTCAGCACAGCACACTAGATGAAAAAGGCTCAGAAAGGTCTCTGTCATGTGCAGACGGTTTCCATGTCTGCTTAAATGCCAACACGAGCAGCAGAAAAATAGAGAAAACCAGTAAATCAGTTGCTTCATCTCCATCATACCGCGAGGTCTGACTACCTTTATTTCAAGGAATCAGTTGAATCAGCTCTCTCTTTTGGTGACCCACTGACACAGTTCTGTAGGAGTGGGACAGGGAATAGCATGCCAGAGGAAATAATATACCACAATGAAAAAAACAAAACAACAAAAAAACCCAAAAAACCACCCTGGCCTTTGGTGAGGGCTTCTTGCCTGCATTTCAAGGACAGGGACTATGTGGAGCCTCTGCCTAATATACCACCGGTGTACAGTGGCAAGTGTGCCGCCATCTTGAAAGCAATATTATATCCATTTGATCTTCACAGTAACCTGTGTGATGAGTGAAGGATATTCCATGGTCCCGAACTTATAGTTTGCTTAATTTTGTTCACTTGATGAATTAAAGTCATGCCATTTGAAAATGGTAGAGTCTAGCCTGGAACCCAGGTTCTGTTGCCCCCATATGCTTGTTTATTATACTGCTTATCAATGCCTATAAGGCAAAAAGGATTTGCCTTATTTTTTGAAAAATATAAAAGTTCATAAACAAATAACATAAAGATAGGAGCAATCTAAAACACACTGAACCGAAAGCTAAGGAGAGTATCAACTGCTAGCAATATTTTAAAATTCTTTGATGCTGTGCAAATGTGTTTAAATAATAATGGCTGGAGAAATTTCTTTAACTTAAATTTCTTGTTTTAAAAAAGTCAGGCCACGGGCAAGCCAAGTCAGGAAATTAAAATTTAAGGCTGTCATTTTGTGGTTACGAAAAAGAGGAAAGTGAGTGAGTAGAAAGCCTATGAACACAACTTTTACACTTGGGTTTTAAATAGGAATAAAAGGAAATTATAATTTAAGAGAAAAATACAGAAGTTCAGAAGGCTTATAACTTAAAGTAGAGTTTTTGATCTACCAATAAAAATGTCTACCTTAAGAAAAGTTGATTAGCATAATGTGCTTATTTCAAAACATAAAGGAAATGGAAAGCATGCTGAGGAAAGCAGGCAACTCTTTTCTCCTTGCTGAGGAGGGAGCTGTGCGTCTGCCTCGGTCTCTCTCGGGTAACTACTGAATGGCGGAATCCAGCAGCATTCCACAGTGCCTTTCCTGCCACAAATGCACACTTTCTAGGCTGACTGTTTTCACTACTTACTCATTTGTGACCATTTTATAAGCTTCTATACTCTATCCTCCACCCCACACAATGTGGAGAAAAGGCTGAATACTGACAATGATACGACATGAAAATCTCATATATTCTGGGCCACATGAAAGACACAAATATAAAAAAATCTCAGAACATTTTTATTGTAAGAATATCCTGTTTGCTTTTACAATTTAAAATTAAAACAACTGTGAAAAAAATAAAAGAAACACAACGATTATAAGATTATGCAGCTGTTGCAAATTCCTTTTGGAAAAAGACTAAGTAATTTAAAAAAACAAACATAACATGATTGTACATAATGGCTTATAAAAGCCTCTATTTAAGCACTGTAGATTATAGATTAGGGGATACGTGGAGAGTTCCGGATTATTAAAATTCACTGAATCTTGGCTGGGTGTGGTGGCTCACACTTGTAATCCCAGTACTTTGGGAGTCTGAGACAGGCAGATCACCTGAGGTTGGGAGTTTGAGCCTGGCCTGGCCAACATGGTGAAACCATGTCTCTACTAAAAATACAAAAATTAGCCGAGCGTGGTGGCGGGCGCCTGTAATCCCAGCTACTTGGGAGATTGAGGCAGAAGAATCGCTTGGACCCAGAAGGTGGTGGTTGCAGTAAGCTGAGATTGTACCACTGCACTACAGCCTGAGTGACAGACTGAGACTCTGTCTCAAATAAAAAAAAAAAATTATTTGTATCTCAATGACAACCCACATAACAATGGGCAGACTTAGCACCCTGATTTTGGTGTCTATGCACCATTTCTCACTAAGAGGATTCAGAGCACCATGGGGAAATGGCTGATTCCAGAAAGAGAGTAAGGAAATGTGGCTATTAAATTAAAGCAACTTAAATTCATTCAAATTGAAAATTCTGTTCCTCAGCAGCACTTGCCATATTTCAAGTGCTCAAAAGCCACTGGCTATCATAGTGGATAGCAGCATATTAGAAATTTCCTTCACATCACTATAGAAGTTCTATTAGACAGCACTGGACTAGAGAGTAAAAGAGATTTAAGAGGCTTAACCAAATGCAATGTGTGAAATTGTTTCAATTTTGATTCTTTTTTGGATTAATGGGAAATTTAAATATACCAGAGAATGAGAAGATTAAAGAATTATTGTTAAATATGTAATGATGGTATTAGGTTATATATAAAAATGTCTATGTTTAGAGACACATCTGGAAGTACATGAGAATAAAATGTTATATTAGTTGGAATTTACTTTAAAATACTTCAGGCTGGACAGGGTGGCTCCTGCCTGTAATCCCAGCACTTTTGGAGGTCAAGGCAGAAGTATTGCTTGAGCCCAGGAGTTTGAGGCCAGGCTGGGCAACACAGGGAGACCCCATCTCTACAAAAAACAAAACAAAACAAAACAAAACAAAAAACTAGCTGGACATGGTGGCATGTGCCTATATTCCTAGCTACTCAGGAGGCTGAGGTAGGAGGATTGCTTGAGTCCAGGAGGTAGACTAGAGCAAGCCATGATCTTGCCACTGCACTCCAGCCTGGGTGACAGAGCAAGGCCTTGTCTCAAAACAAAACAAAACAAAACAAAAAAATACCGGGCTGGTGCAGTGCCTCACATCTGTAATCCCAGCACTTTGGGAGGCCGAGGTGGGCAGATCATGAGGTCAGGAGATCGAGACCATCCTGGCTAACACAGTGAAACCCTGTCTCTACTAAAAATACCAAAAATTAGCTGGGCGTGGTGACACGCGCTTTTAGTCACAGCTACTTGGGAGGCTGAGGCAGAAGAATCGCTTGAACCTGAGAGATGGAGGTTGCAGTGAGCCGAGATCGTGCCACTGCACTCCAGCCTGGGTGACAGAAAAAGACACTGTTTCCAAAAAAAAAAAAATTAAAAATTTAAAAACAAAATTAAAACTTCATAAAAAAAGAGATGAAGTAGGCCTGGCGCGGTGGCTCGCATCTATTATCCCAGCACTTTGGGAGGCCGAGGCAGGTGGATCACTTGAGGTCAGCAGTTCGAGACCAGCCTAGCCAACATGGTGAAACCCCATCTCTACTAAAAATACAAAAATTAGCTGGGCATGGTGGCGGACATCTGTAGTCCCAGCTACTCAGGGGACTGAGGCAGGAGAATCACTTGAACCCGGGAGGTAGAGGTTGCAGTGACCTGATATCACGTCACTGCACCCCAGCCTGGGCGACAGAGTGAGATTCTATCTCTTTTTTTTTTTTTTTTTTTGAGATGGAGTCTCACTCTGTTGCCTGGGCTGGAGTGCGGTGGCCGGATCTCAGCTCACTGCAAGCTCCGCCTCCCGGGTTCACGCCATTCTCCTGTCTCAGCCTCCCGAGTAGCTGGGACTACAGGCACCCACCACCTCGCCCGGCTAGTTTTTTGTAGTTTTTAGTAGAGACAGGGTTTCACCGTGTTAGCCAGGATGGTCTCGATCTCCTGACCTCGTAATCCGCCTGTCTCGGCCTCCCAAAGTGCTGGGATTACAGGCTTGAGCCACCGCGCCCGGCCGATTCTATCTCAAGAAAAAAAAAAGAGATGAGGTAAATATGGCAAAATGATAACAAGTGTTAACTCTAGAACATAGTATATTTTCCACACTTCTACATGTGTATAAAATTTATAATAAAATGTCAAACACATAGTTTCTTGGCATTTCTAATTTTAAAACAGCAAATGTAATTTATACATATTTACAAATAAGCATGTGCATTTATATGTATGTTAGAAGCAAAACCGTAATGGCCCAGTATATGGGCCTCAAAAACAGTAATAATTGCTTTTCTAAAATGTTATTGCCATAATCAAGCTGGGGTGATTAAAACTGAAATGATAAAACACAAAATTGCGCAGTTCCTGTGTTCTTCAATAAACTGTTCTTGCACCTAAGTTATTTAGACAATTTATAGGGACAGACGATCAACTGCATTACACCAGTTGCAAATATTTTACATTTTAGAAGTATTCAAATTTTAAAATATTTTGAAACTCCTATTTTGCTGTTTTAATAAAAGCATTATGACAAAAATGTCTAGATGGTTTGCCTAAAATCCCACTTAATATTTGATTTATTGTAATTACAAATTACAAAAATTAGAGATTATATAAAGTACTCTTAAGTAAAATACATATCATTTAATAAATGTGCAATATGTTCAATAATACCATGTGTGAGAAATATGCCTAATTAGGTCAAATTGGATTATCAATAGAACTGTATGAAATAGCACTGTGTTTTAAACAAATAAAATTAACAAATTGCATAAAAACATCCATAGAAATATTACTGAGTCAGGATTATATGAAATATAGGCCATATATGTTTAAATATTTAGAGTCACTTGACGCATTTTCCAATACTTATCACAATAGTCTGAAACATTTTAGAAATCACATATTTCTGTGGTATCAGAAGCTAGAACTCCATGACATAAAATGAAGGAGATGCTTGGTGTATAGCATTCATTCACTTAGTGAAGATTTATTTTCTTCTCCCAACTGGCAAGTATGCAGAGCAACATTCAGTAAGTATTTCTTAAAATAAATTAGTATCTATTATAGCAGATTAATTTTTTTTTTTTTTTTTTTTTTTTGAGATGGAGTCTCACTCTATTGCCTAGGCTGAAGAGAAATGGTGCGATCTGGGCTTACTGCAACTTTCACCTCCCGGGTTCAAGCAATTCTCCTGCTGCAGCCTCCTGAGTAGCTGGAATTACAGGTGTGCACCACCATGCCTGGCTAGTTTTTTGAATTTTTAGTAAAGACAGGGTTTCACCATGTTGGCCAGGCTGGTTTCGAACTCCTGACTTTGTGATCCACCCGCCTCAGCCTCTTCAAAGTGCTGGGATTACAGGCGTGAGCCACTGCGGCCGGCCTTAAAAAAATTTTTTTAGAGACAAGGTCTTGCTCTTGTCTCCCAGGTTAGAGTGCAGGGGTATAATCACAGCTCACCGTAACCTTGAACTCCTGGGCTTAAGGGATCCTCCTGCCCTAGCCTCCCAAGTAGCTAGGATTACAGGTGTGCACTACACCCAGCTAATTATTTTTTAATGGAAACTGAGTCTAGCTATGTTGTGCAGGCTGGTCTCAAACTATCTATCCTCCAGTCTCGGCTTCCCAAAGTGTTGTGATGACAGGTGTGAGCTACTGAGCCTGGCTTTATAGCAGATTATTAAAACATATATGGTCAGTGTAAACCAGTGAACTATACAGTTTAGACAGGAGTGTTGACTCTAAAATTAACTTTTAAGTCTCAATTATTCAGTTTGGTAGAACTGACAAATGTTACCTTCACCATACACAACAATCTCAGTGTACAGATGTTAGAATCCATAAAGTGCCAGTATGACTCACTGATAGACAGGAGAATACAGATTAATAAAGTAGAGCTACGACTTAATTTTGAGTTTCAGAGATAATCAATATTTCCATTAAATAAAATACAAATATACTGATAAAGTTCAATACTGAACTATGGGTTTTCAACGTATGTAATGGTAACTGTCCCCAAGTATATTTATGTGTTTACTTTTTGAAATTTAGAACAGACTTTTCCTATACTACTACAAATACAACTTGGCCCCAGGCTAGGTTAGAAAATATACATAAAACTTAATCTAACTGAATTAAAACATTAGTAGCACTAATAGCAGGAGTTGAATTCTGTTCTCTAGAAATCAAGGGCCAAGTAACTTAGACGGGAAGGAAAAAAAAAGAAAAAGAAAAAGCTTTCCTTCTGGACCTAAGAACAGCTCTCAGGAAAAGTCTGAAATGGCTGCCCTTTGCCTTGGAATCTTTGTAATTCCCTTTCTGGGCTCCTCTTATGTCTGGGTGGAGTTCATTTTCTCCCTCATCTCCCAATTCTTTGCGATAGTTTTTTTGAGACGGAGTCTCGTTCTGTCACCCAGGCTGGAGTGCAGTGGCACGATCTCGGCTCACTGCAGCCTCTGCCTCGCGGGTTCAAGCGATCCTCCTGCCTCGGCCTCCTGAGTAGCTGGGATTAGTAGAGATGGGGTTGCACCGTGTTGGCCAGGCTGGTCTCGAACTCCTGACCTCAAGTTATCCACCTGCCTTGGCCTCCCAAAGTGCTGGGATTACAGGTGTGAGCCACTGCGTCTGGCCTCTTTGTGATATTCTGAGTCTTCTCCACACGGGGCCGACTCTAGACTCACTGACATAGGAACTTGTCCAGATTCCCAATAAATACTGACTCCCTGTCTCACACTCCAGTCCACAGCCATTTTACCAAAACAATTGCTGTCAGAGAAAGGCCAGGAAGGAATCAATCTGATTTAATTAAACAAAATGTGCTTGCAACCCTTATTTCAAAATAATACTAAGCATTGGCCAGGTGCGGTGGCTCACACCTGTAATCCCAGCACTGTAGGAGGCCGAGGCGGGCAGATCACTTGAAACCAGGAATTCGAGACCTGCCTGGCCAACATGGCAAAACTCCGTCTTTACCCAAAAATACAAAAAAAATAGCTGGGTGCTGGTGGCTCACACCTGTAATTCCAGCTACTTGGGAGGCTGAGGTATGAGAATCACTTGAATCTGGGAGGTGGAGATTGCAGTGAGCTGAGATCACCCCACTACACTCTAGCCTGGGCCACGGGGTAAGACCCTGTCTCAAGAAACAAAACAACAACAACAAAACCCGAAAAACTAAGCATCGCAAATACTTAAACAGGGCAAGTTTTAAGATTCTCACAATTTGGAATGAGAAACTATCACAAAGATGGGAAACCCCTTTAAGGGAATGGTCAGACTCTCAAAGGTTGCTATCCTATGATCGTGCCATTTAACTTACAGCAAGAAATATGACTTTCAGCTTCTGAATCCAGGCTCTTCAATTTCTCTAGGGTTATGAAGTTTCCCTCTGCATGGCACAGGGGGATGGAGGAGAGAGGGCTCTGCAGGTGGCTGGGTATTGGGCTATTTAATGTTAGAAACTGCTTTAAATAATTTAGGGAAGCAAAATTTGCATTCTTATTTACATTTGGCTCAGGATTAATTTGGAATTTGTTATATTTCATCAACACACACTCACTTTAGGGTTACAAGGGAAATCTCTTTTGATATTAAAACCTCACAGCAGATGGTCAACTTCAGATTGGCCTCACAACATTGACAGTTGACTTTCTTATTCTGACAGTCAAATACATTGCAATTATTTTCTGTCTGACTAATTTCAGACTTCATTTAAAATTGGAACAGTCTCTGAGCTTTGGTTGCCTAGGGATACAGCATAAAAAATAAAAAATTTGGAATAAACTATATCGATATATTTTTATAAAACATTTGAGGGCAGAAGAAGATAGTGACACACATGTAATACATGATCTTAGTCTCAGTCACAATAAGAAATGTTTCATTTCATCATGCTTTGGGAAATCTGCACTCAAAAATTTCTAGCATGTCTCATGTGAGTAGCAAAAAGGAATTATTGGATTTTTCTAGACATCAAGAAATAGTATAAAAGCATTACTCCTCTATGTTAAAATGTTGAAAACAAAAAACAGACCACCGGCACTACCAGCACCACCACCACCACCACCACCACCATCATCAAAGATGACAGTTTTTCAGCAAATGAATTTTAAAATACCAATGTTGGAATAGTAATTACCTGCAAGGGGCTCGCCAGGGACCTGTTTTTAGGTACTGTAAATGCTTTGAGAACATTGTCTTCATCTTCTGATGCTGGTGCCATTAAAATGGAGCTTGTAAGAATATTCTAAAGGGAAGAGAATAATTTGAAATTTAAATGAGGTTGGATAATATGAGAGCCAACATTTCTCTAACACTGTGGAGAGTAGATTACTATGAGATGATACACATTAGCATTAAAAAATGCAGTTATCTGCCAGAAATTCTCCTCACTACGAGCTAAAAGGAGAACTCAACTATGTCTGAAACGTAATCCCACTGTGGCAAACATCACCACAACACAAAGCTCCTTCGGGATCCCAGAATTCTAGGCATGTGTTAGGCACTCAAAAAACATCTGCTGAATGAATTAATAAATACATGCCTTTCAAAACAGAAGATTAACTAAGTTCTGGGGAGAGAACACTTTATTTCATATACTGGTACAGAACTATCAATACTTTAGAGCTATAAATTATTGGCAAAAAATGGTAAACAGTAGGGAATTTAGAACAAGACCTGAGTTCCAACCCAGCACCATCCCTTATTAGGTATATAATCTTGAGCGAATGACTAAGCCTCTTTGTGCCTCTGTTTTCCGGTTGACGTAATAGAAATGATAGTAATACCCACCTGGCCGGGCGCAGTGGCTCAGGCCTATAATCCTAGCACTTTGGGAGGCTGAGGCGGGTGGATCACCTGAGGTCGGGAGTTCGAGACCAGCCTGACCAACATGGAGAAACCCTGTCTCTACTAAAAATTCAAAATTAGCCGGGTGTGGTGGTGCATGCCAGTAATCCCAGCTACTCGGGAGACTGAGGCAGGAGAATCGCTTGAACCCGGGAGGCAGATGTTGTGGTGAGCTGAGATCGCATCATTGCACTCCAGCCTGGGCAACAAGAGCGAAACTCTGTCTCAAAAAAAAAAAAATTAATAAAAATAATACCAACCTTACAGGATACTTGTGAGAATTAATTGAATTAATTCATTGAAAGCCCCTAGAATAGTACTTACCACTTAGTACCTACTAAATAAATCTCAGCAGTTGTTAATAGCTCTGATTTTCCTTAAGACATAAGGACAACCATTCACAAATCATAAACTTTAAAAATGGTGGTAGTAACCCAAAGCAATTGGGTACAATACTGGGCATCTGCTATAGACACTGGTTGATACCATATGAGATGCTACACAAACCAAACAACAGACAACTTAACAAGAAGACAATATTATTTAGAAGACAAATAAAGGAAAATATAAAAATTAACATAGTTTTTATATCCATGTGGCTGATTTTTTTAAATGGCAAAGGCACTCATATCATAAGAAAACAAATAATGAAAAGGTCTGCAACGTTTCTAATACATGAAAAACCCAACTTTATACTCTACATTAATAATCAGTTTTTAAAAACCATGCACAGGAGAATATTTAGAAATAAGATGCCTTAAAGAGGCAGTGCTGAAACCGCAGCAGCCCCACATGCCACATACAGGACTGTGTGAGGCGCCAGCGTCATATAACAACTTAGGGGCCAGTGCACACATACTTACCGGTGCATCTGCCACAGGCGAGGTCTGCGTGAACAGTTGGGTATTCAGACTGTCCCCTTCCCAGTGGTGTGAACAGAAGAAGTTTCCTGATTTATCAGTTGGAGATTCCACCTGAAAGCATATAGAAAGTGCTTTGTTGTTTCTAGAACTTCCTATGAAACATGTACAGTCAGGAGTATATTTCTGGCCAGTCCCTCAAATACTTATATAAAACTATGTTGCTAACTTACACTATCAGTGTAACATTTTGCTCTATCTTCTGGATTCAACAAAGAACCATTGTTGGCAAATTTAAAATGTGACTAGCTCCAAATTTACTGCCCATAAAGCTCCTATGTTTTCAACCAATGTTCTGATTCTAGGTGTTTATTCTATTATAAATATATTTTAATGATATACCTAGTAGCATTGTATCTGTCAAGGATTTTATTTTGGTGACATAAAGGGTCTTTTGGTGACAAAAGACTGGTTTTTAATCACACTTCTGGTAAAACTCTGTATTACTGAATAAGCAAATCAGATTTTTAACTATGAAAAAATATCAAATACTTATCTTTACATGAAAATAAATTCAAGCAGCACTGTATCTAACCTGCTGGAAAACAACTGTGGCCAACAAGCTAAAACTTTGATCCTTGCAGGTTAGATTCCCTTTTTTTAATACAATGAATTAAAGGTACTATTATTTTAATTTAAATTCCAATTCTTCACATCTAAAAAAGAAATATCAACTTTCTATAATCAATAATGTTTAAAAGTACATTAAAAAGCTGTTTCCCTCCCTTTTCTTGATCCTCTCTAGCATGTTTTCTGTCCAAACATGAAGTAGATAGAGATGGCTTGGCTTCCCAAAGGAAAGGCCAATGATGCCTACAGTCTGGCAGTACTTTTTCACTGCACCTTGTATGAAAATCTTGCATGAAAAGTGGTAGTGTTGCACAGTGCCAGTGGCAGACATATCAAGCTGCACACAAGGAACAAAGTGGGCAGGATTCTCAGCTTGTTGCTTCCAAAGGATTTCGTGTTTACCTCTTGTTTGATTTTCTTCAGTAAGGGTGGTCCGTTTTCTTGAAACTCAGCAACAATTCCAGATTCATCAGATTCCTGTTTGATCACATCCTGCAGGTCTTCTACTAGATGAGAGGGTGTCTGAGGCTAAAGGGAAGAGTGGGTATTTTTGCATCAGAGAGAACTTCTGACGGGACTAACAAACCAACTAAACCCAAGAACTTTTCTAGAACTTACTAGCATCTTCAGGGGACCGTATTTAATTTCTTGAGCTGCAAGCGCGTGTTTGAATGGTGTAGGAGTTCTTGGAGAGCTTTCTAAGATTGACCTTTTGATAGCTGGGGTTCTAAAACTTTAAAAAGAAAAGAAACAGTGGTTCAATATAAAACAATACATGTCCCTACGTGGCTTTACCTGCTACATTTAATATTTTTCCACTGAATACAACAAACTCTGTTATGGATTTGGAATTTGGTATGCTGATTAATCATATTATTCGTTAAGAAAAAGAGAATATGCATATCACATATTTTCAAATATTTCAAAATATTATATCTCGAAGAATAAAAGCATTAAATGATTTTCCATCTTTCCTTAATGGCTCTGAAGACACATATAGTGCCTATGATCTGTATAAGACTATGAGCATCAAGAAGACCTGATGTCATTTACAAATCAGTTTTCCCTATTCATGTAAACAGAGCCCAGACTACAAAACATGTTAACCTTTCAAAATTTACTTTTTGTACTTCGAAATAAGAGTGCATTTCTTTTCAAGGTTTCTGATAATTCACACTTTCTCTACCATTTTTCTGAATTGATTAAGGCTTTATTGAATAAAAATGACTGCTTACTCATCCCTTGGCTTCTAATCATATAATATTCTTGGGGATGTCAGAAGAGGTCCTATCTACACATAAATTCAAAAAGAAAAATAAGATTAAAAAATACAAACTAAAAATAAATAAATAATAAACAAATAAAATTAAATAAAAATACAAACTAGGTAAGAAATCATACTCATTCTTATTCTGAAACTTATAATTAGAGAGGAAAGGAGGTTGACAATCTGGCTTTCATAAGAAGGCCTTATGGAGGGAACAAACAAACTGAACGGATAAGTTTTATGAAAACTACTTGTGCATAGATAGGAAATTTTGGAGTCAGTTACAAAGGTAATTTAGTTTATCTTCCCATCTACCAGTAGGTAGTTGAAATATGCCCAGGACAGATATATTCAACGTGAGAATAGACATAATTATATATAAGTGGTCAGTAAAATTATGCACATACAAGTGGATCAGACATCTGGGGACTATATTCCATTAACTAAATATAAGTAAATAAGATAAATAATTTTATTTCCTGAACCAAAGACTTACACAGTATTTTCCTTTTGAGTTTTCACAGTCTGGTCTCTATGAAATGGTGTTGTAACAGTCAATTTGTGACCAATGAGAGGGGTGGAAGTTAAAGAAGGCATTTCCGAGTCTGAGTTTTCATGGTTACTGGAAGTGTTTAAGAACTAAACATGGAGAAAAAGAAAAAAATTACTTAGATTAGATGGCAATTCTTTAAATTTAAAAATCACAATTTAAAAATCACATCTAGATAACAAGAATGTTTTACTGACCCACTGTATTAAATAATAAAGATGCTAACAAGCATGTCATGTTGACTAGGGTATTGTTTTATTTCAACTGAGCACCCAAGATTTGGGTGTGGTTTCCAAGAAATAAAATTTAGGGTCAATGCTGAAAAACTTGCAAAACTGTGAGAAAATATTCTCAATAAATGACGCTTATCATTAAAGATAATGAGATGTGTTCTTTCTTAACATTTAAAAGGCTTTAGTGATTTGGGGGAAAATAATAGTTAATAATTAATAGTTTCCTTTCATACTTTGTTTTTTCTCTTTAATAATATATGAACCAAAATTAGTATTACAAAAGGTTTACATTATGTGGAAAATTCTTGAATAATAAAAGGTGTGTCTCTCAGAACACTAAAGTTCTGGGAAAAAACTAGGTGTTCCATAAAGAATTCCAAGGTAAAATAAATTTGGGAAACACAACATATTGTAATCTTCTCCTGGAAATTCACAAGGCACAACGGCATATTAATAACTCTGAGAAGGCCTGCAGTTAAAAAAAAAGGTTTTAAAGAAATGGGGTCTTGCTACATTCCCCAGACTGAACTTGAACTCCTGGGATCAAGCGATCCTCTCACCTTAGCTTCCCCAGTAGCTAGGACTACAGGCCCATGCCACTATGTCCAGCTAAGAAACCTACTTTTAACTTTCTGTTTGATTCAGTGTTTCCCAAATGTGTATGCCTATATCATACCTAAATCTGTTCTTAAAACAAATTCAACAGATACAACTGGAAAAATGTTTTAAAGTACCAAATTACCTACTAAATTTAATTATTTAAATAATTTAGGAACACAAATCTCTGATAAGCATTGTAATTTTCATGCCTTAGAAAAAGCTGTATGAAATAAAAATATTCGTTGGCAAAAACTGCACTAGTAAAATAGCATGGCACAACTCAAAAGAGCCAATGTTGAGAAACTGAAATTAAAAATATGTTCTTTTCCTTAAGCATTTGTTTCTCCTCTTCTTCCCAAACTCTTCCACTTAAAGATGAATTGGAACCTTTAAATTTTCTAGTTGCACCCCAAATGTTATATAAACACAATTTGGTTCCCTCCTCCCCTGGGTCAGTGAATCACATAAAAATAAATGAACAATGAGACAGAAATGATGTTAACAATTTTAAAGGGAGGGATCAGATGGGAGAAAAAGAAAGGGACAGAAATGTTAAACTCTAGTGTTGAAGGAAATAAAAGTACGTTTCATGCAACTATCTTTCAAAACCACCCAAAAAGTAAGAGAGAGAGAATGATGCCAAAATCAACAGTTAGCCTGCAGACAGCCTAAACTTTGGAAGGCAGTATAACTTAGCAACAGCTAGATTCAACTACGGAATGAAATCAGCGAAGGCAGCAGTAATTAGTCATTTGTTCCGAAGTATTAGTTTCTAGATTATTAAGGCTCAGGTGTCTGTTGAAAATGAGTAACAGCTGTGCAGAAGTTGTGTTCTACCTGCGAGGGAGAGAAGGGTAGGCTTTTGACAGGGGAACGCTTGGGAGTTGAACTGCTGACGTCAGCAAATATGAAGGAGCTAGAGTCTCCAGTGGCTAAGGGGCTGGCCTGGCCCCGTTTTTTTCGAAGGATGACCAGCGGAATTGTGCTGTGCCTTGCAGGAGGTAAGACCTTGGGTGGGTCAAGTGAACTCTCACTCAACATACGTTTGTTCACCCTTGGGCTAGGTTCTCCTGCAGGTCTAGTCCCATTGCCCTCTCTTTGCTGAAGATGTAGGGCTTTGCCTGTGTGATGTTGGCTAGGTGAAAAATCTGCTTCTTCAAAGAATTCAAAACTGCTGAGATCACACCATGATGAAGAATCCTGAAACAATGTGGGAGGCACAGAACTTTGAGACAGTGTGTGCCATCATCACCTGAAACACAGCACTGAGAAAGAGATGCTCAACGCAAAGCAAACACTGGGCCCATTGGTTTGGCTTCTTGAGCAACAGCTTCAAGATGAGCAGTTGCTCTGTTATACTGCAGTAGAGCGGGGTCTAGCGGGCTGCCTCGAGGCTGGCCCTCTGACGTGCTGCAGGGACCTCCCGACACTCTACATCTGCATGCAATGGAAAGCAAAATGAAGACCTTTTCTAGACCGCATATTACGGCAATGGTCATCTCCTATCCAATGAGTGCAATAAATGCTTTTTAACCAACTGGGAAAGGAACCAAGTGTTTGCTGAGGAGGTGCTGAATACAAATTTGTTTCACTAAAGATGATTCATCTCAGTGAAGCAATAGGACCAGTAATCAATAATCAGCATTTTGTGGAAAGAGCCAGGTATGACCAAGAAGCTGATTATCACTTCAAATACACTAAAAGATGGCTTTCAGCTCTGAGTAAGCAAACCCTTAATGTGCCATTCAAAAGCAAGATAAAATTCTAGAGAAGCACCATGAAGCAAAGAAAAAAAAAAAAGTTAAAAGTAACTCAAACACCATTCCATTCCCATAATCCAAGCTCTGCTTTGTAAGTCATCAATTTGACTATTTTTAAAAATATGACTTTTGAAGGAAAAGTGTGAAAATGTGAAAAAAACTCTTCCTTCAAAAGTCCTGTTTTGTAAGTATTTATAAATACTTTTGTCTCGGTAGGCTATGAAATCAGATCTTTGAAAAAACATACGAATGAAGATGAAAATCATACTTCTACCTTTACATTAATACATGCTAACAACATCTTGGCTATAGAAAATGGCAATGATTTAAGAAATGGGTTTTCTAATTGATCTTCCAGAATCGTTAACTTCCCTTCACAATTCTACTTACAGAATCTATAAATTGGAGTGTTTCTGCAAATTCTAAGAGGTTCTTAACATTATCCAGAATGGTGCCCTGGTGGACGATCATGCACCTTGCTGGCGAGGCGCTTTCTTCAGGTAGGGAGCCAGGATCCGCTGGCAGAGATGGAGTGGAGTGGTGTTCTCCCAAACAGGAAACAGGTGCAGTGTCTCCATGAGGTCTGGTGTGGTCGGCAATGGTGGTGCTGTGCCACCCGGGGTAGCTGCATGTGTGGTTCTGTGTCTAAGGAAGGGGGAAGGGTGTAGAAATAAAGAGAGGAGAGAAGAAAGGGAGAAGGAACTTAGCAATGAAGTTGCACAAGGTATCAGATGCTGTTGGAGGAAAGATAAGAGTAGTTGCATCATCCCAAACTTACGCCTATGAAACAGTTGTCAAGATGTTTCCTTTTATCAATGCAAGACCCTGTTTTTAATAGTGCTAGAGGTTGTACCTACTATATGATTACCTTGCTATCATTTTGTAAAAACGTCAAATCATAGGTCTATATTTCGAAGTATAATTCTCGTATTGTTTTAAAATTCCACTTTAATATAATTTGCCAAGGTCCATAAATGCTTGCTGTGAGTGAAGAACTGAAGAACTGTCCTATTTGCATTCTAACCACAAAAAAGCTAGAGGACTCAGAAGGCAGAGTTGCTTTGATCTACACATATTCTTGTTGCTTCTATCCCTTTCTAATGCTACAGATTGCATTGATGCAGTGAAGCACTGCCAAATCAACGTGGTTAGGAAAGCAGAAGAGCAAATTAACAGAAGTCTCCTTACAGTATGACCACACAACAGGAGAAATTGCAAAACATTAACTAAAGTTAAAAAGTGGTCGAACTAGCATGTGCACATAATCATCTTATTATTTAACAAAAATAAATTTACCCCTAGGAACACCTACTGGGCATCACTTCTCTTTTATTGTCTTTGTTGGTTAACTATATATGTTACAAAGCACAAGGAGCCATCCCAGTTGGCTGTCCAGTCGCTAAAGAAGATGTCAGAATTCAGTAATGGCCCACATCACTTTCACATGTGCAAATAAAAGAGAGCAGCTAATGTTATTTATGAAGAGGTTTTATATATAACCTTTTACATGTATATACTGAACCTGCATCAAATCATATCTGAAATTATAAAATATGAAAATATAGGTTAACAAAATAATAGAAAAAAACCAAAATGGTACCATATACATAGCTCTGTAGAAAATGCAGATTTTCATTCATTTTATCTTTGCTAGTCTTTAAACTGATTATAGTCCTTCTGAAGAAAAAAAAAATTGATGATAACAATCATAAGTGGATATTGCATTTTTATTGCAATTACAAAAAGACGGCTTCCAATTTAATCAGCATATATTCTGATACAAACTACATTTTACTACAAGCAACTTCTTGTGTTGAGACATTCTGAAAGGATATATAGAGCCTTGGTAAGTGTAATATTTAGAAGAGAAGAGTGCTTAGGTAAACTGAGGCAAAGCTGCTATCCCCTCATTCAAGCACATGACGACAGTCTTACTGGTAGCGCCTGCTGTCCCTTTAGCTCATTCTCAGTTGACATTAGGAGCAATTCTAATTCCTTTATTCGCTTTTCCTTCTCAGGGTCTTCATCATTATAGTGTCTCTGAAATTACAAGGTAAGGGAAATAAAGACAAAGGTCTGACTGGAAGCTGCAAATACAATAGGTGTAGCCAATATGGTCATGAGGTACCACACGGCCCAAAGAGCCTCACTGCGAAAACACCAACCAAATTGGCTCCTACAGAAGTCTTTGTGAATGTTATTTCAGACTTAAGGGAGTGATGTGAAATCTCAGACAAGAGTAGATGCTGACTGATGAGTTATTTCATCTTGCAACATCAAAGAATCAGAAAACTCTAGAGCAAACTCATTCTAGAAGACAAGATTAATAGATTGCTGGCCAAGACTCTGCTCTCCTCTCCATGTTCCTTTTCCTTTTTACTTCAGTTGCTCAGGTGAAAATACGTGTTTAGATGAAAGAAATAAGGATTTCTTAAAAATGGTGCTTTGAACAGTTAATGATCAATGATCTTACCTGAATGGCGGCGGCAGCTGGCTGAGGGACATTGACTATATTTACATGTAACGCTACAGGGTATGGAACATGACTGGAGACCTAGATGGAAAAGACAAAACAAAGGCCACGTCATTCAGGCTACATATGCTGAGGTTTTGTTCTGGGACTGAGAGAAAAAAACACTTTACTGATAAAATACACTAAACAATTTTAAAAAACCTTTTAATGTGAAATTTAGTCAGGCCTTTGAAATGGCTAAACAGCTAAAGGAACATAGTGAAAAAAATGTAAAGTCCTCATCAATCCTTGGGAAGTGCTGACAAGCACTTTAAATTTTGGGATGTGTTCCTTAATTACAGAAAAACACAATGAAAAAACAACAAAAAATATATTCTAAAATACATTAATGAATGTTTGAAAATTGTTTCTATGGGAAAAACTGATGGTACCAGCTGTTGGTAAATAAAAATATTTTTCTTGCCGGGCGCGGTGGCTCACACCTGTAATCCCAGCACTTTGGGAGGGCGAGGCGGGCGGATCATGAGGTCAGGAGATCAAGACCATCCTGGCTAACACGGTGAAACCCATCTCTACTAAAAATACAAAAAATTAGCTGGGCGTGGTGGTGGGCGCCTGTAGTCCCAGCTATTCGGAGGCTGAGGCAGGAGAATGGCGTGAACCCGGGAAGCGGAGCTTGCAGTGAGCCGAGATGGTGCCACTGCACTCCAGCCTGGGCGATATATATATTTTTTCTTGGAATAATTTTGAGTTTTAATAAAAAGCACAGGACTTATGACAATTTATTCATCTGAGACCTTTCTGTAAAGTTTGTAGTCTAATCCACGAACAGAGAAGAATAAAAACTATTTAAGAACATGCTTTGCATATAATTTGCATATGAGCTCTCTATTCTTGGGTACGTTTCATCATTTATTATTGTTGGTCTTAAGATTAAAGTTTCTCGATTTTTTTTCCCCTTTCTTCTTATTTTTCCACCTATTATGGATTATCCCTTTCCCTAAATATAAATACTAGAAATAAGGAAGGGATCACACTGATCCAATGGAGACTGAAAGGAGACATCAGAAAATGAATGTCACAAAGTTCTGCTCCTGGCTCAGAGTAAGAAGGTAAACATTTACTGAGTGAATAAATTAAGACATGTCTGCCTGATCACTACCAGAATGGAACATACCATAACCACTGACTTTCAGTGTCAAACTCTCTCCTCTTTAAACATAATACTACCTTCCCTTTTCATTTTGGAAGAGAAAAACATTACATCTACAAATGCGACTCCATTCCCCTATTCTTCAATAGTACCTTAAGTAAATTTACATTCAAAGGTTGCCTTCCAATTAGATTTGAAGCAGCAAGTTAGAATCAGACAGCTCGTTTTCTAGTCAGCACTATCTCTATGAGCTGTGTCACCCTGGGCAAAGCACTTACCATCCTCGTTTCTGGAGACATAAACCAGGGGTAACAAACAATACCTACATCCTATCTACTTCAAAGGGCATAGGTGAAGACTGGCCATGATCATGCACAGGAAAGTTCTCTGAAAAGTATACAACTGCAAAGTATGATTATCACCTGGAGCTAAACTAGCCATCTCTCTCATTAAACTAGATTCTCAGGAATGGCTTACATTTTGTGCTTCAGAAATGTGGTAATAGGAATAGTCGTTGTTAACAGTGGGCTGGCCAGTTGCAGGGAGTTGAGCTGTAGGTGGAGCCTGCGCAAAACCCATCAAATGACTGTTCTTCTGGAAGCTTGTGGCCACTGCTGGCTGGCTGGCTTTTGAAGACTCCTGCAGATAACCTTCCTGTTCGACCTTCCGACGCATTGTAGAATTCCAGTGGTTCTTGATAGCATTATCAGTTCTGCACAGAAATATATCACACAAATTTCACAAACAAAAATTTCAATTCAGATTAAAGTGAATTGACAGAAAACTGTTTCTAACAGTGACCTTTCCCTTGGGCCTAATAGTTGTTTTCTCTTTTGAATTGTTTCCTTCTTCTCCACCTGCTAAGATCAGGCTTTCTCTAGTACCTAGTTAGAAATCCATAGATTTCTCTTAATTACACAATCTGGAATGCGTGTCGTTTTCTAGAAATATCAGTATCTTTTAACCATTTCATTTCCTTGGTAAAGGAGTACTTTCAATACAATAACGTTTCCGGTTTATTCTGACCGGTCGCGGTACAAGACTCTAACACCATGTAAAGTTGCAGCTGCCTTGGAGAAATTACTCCTTTGAACGTGGCACAGCAGGGCCTACACACCACGATAGGGACATGGTGAAGTTTGGTGGATGATAAGATGCTGCTGATGAAGAATACCTCACTCTTATCTCTCAAAGCACTAGCAAGAACTTTTGAGACCAAAAAACCTCCTACGCTTTGAAAGCCACCCCAACTGTTTTTCGAATCAGACAGAGATGAGAGTGGAAAACGGGATCCCGAAGGGAAAGATCCTAACCCCCAGTATATTTTCAAACGGCAACGCATTTTTTCTAAAGTCTTTCCATTCTCAGGAAAACAGTTTCTCAATTCAAAGAAACCGTTTAAGCCTCCCTTTTTCTATTTCAATGGGGGTGGGGGAATGTATGCTAAAGAAAGAGGAAGTTCAATAGCCCTGTTAATTTTGAGAAGAATCAGCAGTGTATCCTCTCAGGCCATATGGGAGTAAAGGCCTTTTTTTTTACCAACCTCTTGAAATATCTAAGTTTATACTGAACCACAAGGGTGCAAATGCTTTGGAGCATCACTAGAGAATACTACATAAACTTTCTCCTGGATTATGAAGCTCGAGAATAAAACTATTTTTAATATTTTCTATCTATATCATTTTAATGCAAGATTTATCATTAAAGTATTGCTTTCCAAAGTAACGAAATCTGTTATATACTATTTAAGTGGGAAAAATGAGACAAAAATGAGCTTCCATAGTTATCCCTCATAATGAGGTCATTTTTTTTGCCTTGTTCTTTAAAAAGAAAGCATTATTACCCTGACCATTATTTAAAAACCTGGAAGTAGTATGAGAATTCAAGAAATACATTATTTCTTTAATCAACGAAGTAAAAAATTAAGCAAAGTGGTATAATGAAATGAATAATGGTGGCCAGGTATGGTGGCCCATGCCTATAATCCCAGCTCTTTGGGAGTCGAAAGGATTGCTTGAGGCTAGGAGTTTGAGACCAGCCTGGGCAACACAGCAAGACCCCATCTCTACAAAAAATATTTAAAAATCAGCTCGGTGTAGTGGGGTACACCTGTAGTCCTAGCTACTCAAGAAGCTGAGGTGGGAGGATCCCTTGAGCCCAGGAGTTCAAGGATGTATTGAGCTACGATCATGCCACTGCACTCTGTCACACATGAGTGACAGAACAAGCCTCTGTCTCTAAAAAATAATAATTAAAAAAAGAACATTAAAAGAAATGAATGATGGTTATCAGGCAAATGGTAGCTGAATTCCTTTGAGTCACTTAATAAGCTATGTGAACTGCTAGAGAGACAAACTGTCTTCAGTTTCTTTCTAGGCATTTAGAGTTTTATAGTTTACCAAGTCCTTTGACATTCATTTTACTTGATCCTAACACTGGCCCTGTATGATTCACTTTGGAAATGGGGAAATTGAGGCTGGGGAAAGTTAAATGTCTTCACCCAGGGCTTACTGTTAGGTGGATCCTGGAAGTTCTCAACCAAATAAACTCTAAGATGTCTTCAATCTCTAAAAGCTATGTAGCTGGTTTATCTAATAAAACACTTACGACTGATGAAATATAATTTACTCACCATACATTTAAAGCAGAATGTTCAATACCCACTCCCTCATTCTTCCCGATCAATATATTTTTTGACATATTATTACCGTCCAGGCAGTAGCTTTGCGATTTCTGCCCATCTGTTCCCCAGTCTCTTGTGTGCCTGGTAAATAATTCTGTCTTCCTCTTCTGTCCAGGAGGTTTTCTTAACTTCTGGATTCAAGTGGTTATGCCACCTCTCCCTACATTGTTTTCCAATTCTCCCCTTTAAGTGCTTGGCAATAACAGACCAACGTTTCGGACCGTATTTCTGTACAAGCTCTATCACCTTCAGATAAACACACAAAAATAACCTATGTTTTAAAGTTATGTAATGAGTCAGTATAATCATTCTGCAGTGTTACAAGATCTTTAGAAAATTTCCGAAATTTGCTTTCATTCACTGGAAATATGGGAATAGAGTCCTCTACTTCCTGTTTGCCCATTTTACCTGCTTCCTCAAATAGGAAAATATTCAGCATTTTGGGAATATTCTTAATTATGATTCACACACCAATGAAGAAAGAACTTACTCTCTGATCTTCTTCTTTGGTCCAAGGACCCTTGATGAGCTCAGGGTTTAGTACTTTCTGCCATCGGTGCTGGCATTGCACATCTGTTCGATTCTAGACAAATAAAGTACGCACCACCATAAAGATATGATAAGGACGTGATTTTTTTGTTGTAATAGGAATCACACACAGACCATATGCAGTGAAAATATTTAAGAACGTTTTAGAGCATGTTTAGAGCCCATCTATCCCTCATTACTTACAGGCTACAGAACACGCAAGTAATACATCAAAGTTGCATCTAAAATTAGACACTCTGCCTCCTGAGGGAAACATTCCTGCCACATGATCTAAAGGACCACCATACTACACATGTGCCTGCCAACTTAACCTTAACCTCAGATACTTTCGCAGAGTATCTACATGGCCTAAGGCTTGATACAGATTCTACATTGTCAGGCTTTCAGGGAAACCACCATAAAAGACTAAAGTTTGCTTCCCATTCAAACAAGAGATGTGCTTCAATCCAGGACCATAGTATTTATATTGCAGAAGGAATACAGATGCATAAAAGATAGGTCCTATGTTACAGGAGTCTGTAATCTTATAAGAAGGAAAAGACAAGTAGATGACTATCATAGAGGCTGAATTTGATTCATCTGGAAGAAAAGACCAAAACAAAATGATACTGAAGTGAGGAGAGAAGCATCTTCTTAGGAGGAGAAATGGTTTCCTTGGGAGGAGTCTTGAAGAGCTCTTCATAAGGACTTTGAAGGATGGACATAACTTTAATTGGTGATGTAAAGGGAGAACATTCTAGGAGGTGGGAAGACCAGGAGCAAAAGCCCAGAGGAAGGAAAGCAGAAATAAATTCAAGCAAACCTGCTTACAGAGAGGAAGTAGGAAACAGAACTGGAGCTGTAAGTTGGGGCAATAGAGGGGGCCTCTGTGTGCCAGGTCAAGGCAGTTTACTTAATTTGTGAGATTCTAAGTCACTGTGGTTGGTTTTGAAAAGATAAGGTACAGCTGCATTTTAGGAAGTTCCACCTGCCAATGGTGTTTGGGATGAATGGGAAAGTAGAAAACTGGCTGGGCACGGTGGCTCACGCCTGCAATCCTAGCAGGTGGATTGGGAGGCTGAAGTGGGCAGATCACTTGAGGTCAGGAGTTTGGGACCAGCCTGACCAATACGGGAAACCTTGTCTCTACTAAAAATACAAAAATTAGCCAGGCATGGTGGCGGGCACCTGTAATCCCATCTACTCGGGAGGCTGCAGCACAAGAATCGCTTGAACCTGGGAGGCAGAGGTTGCAGTGAGCTGAGATCACGCCACTGCACTCCAGCCTGGGAGACTGGGTGACAGGATGTTCTGTGGTCTGTAAGTAATGAGGGATAGATGGGTGACGAGACTCCATCTCAAAAAAAAAAAAAAAAGAAAAAAAAAGAAAAAAGAAAGAAAAATGGAAAACTACAAGTGGGGAAGCCAGTTAGGAAGTTATATAGTAGTCCAAATGAGAGGGCAGGAGCCCAACCTTCAGCACAGCCATGAGAATAAAAAGGACGGAACTGACTATAAAGGAATTCCAGGGTCCTTAGTAACTGCTTAGATGTAGGGGTTGGGGGAATGTGATAAAGTCAAGAAAGGTCTCCAGAATTTTAAACCCTCATGCCAAAAAGTATTGCTATTGACAAAAATAGGGAATTTAGGAAAAATTGACTTGGAGGAAACATCAAGTTTAATCATCTACCATGTAACAAACCATCAAAATACTAATTTTCCTATAAATGAAAAGATAAAACAAGAAGCAATTGTTTTTAAAACTTGATAATCTAAATTATAATAATCGATTCTACTAATCTAAATTCTAATAATCAATTTAGAAATCCCAATTATATGCATTATAATATAAAATATAAGTTATGGGTAGGGCATTTCTCCCACTTCTTAAATGTGAGTAAATTATACACTATCTTAATAACCCCTCCTAGAATATTTTATAGAAATCTTTGGGAGAAGCTTTCCTTTCGTTATAAGAAAAAATTACTAACTTACCGGGAGATAGTTGGCAATAACTTTCCAGTCATCTGTTCCATTCTGTTCCACCAGCTTCTTTAGTTTTTCATCCTAAGACATTTAAAGGTAATCCTAGGATATCAGTCGTTTATTATATAACTCTGTTCAAGTTAAAGTGAATGAGGGAACGAATCTAGAATAAAAAATCTCTCTGAAGTATCCAAATACAGCAGATATAAATGTAATACTCTGACTTGGGAGCATAGATTTATTTAGAGTCAGACCAGAGTTGGCATCCTGACTCAACTATTAATTGTGTAAAGCAGGTATACCACTTTACTTTACTGGGCCTTAGTATTGCCATCTATAAAATGGAAATTAACAGGGTTATTTGGGGATTACATAAGGCAATTTATTAACATGAGGCTGATATTAACAGGGTTATCTGGGGATTACATGAGGCAATTTTGCAAAACATTTATCACAATGCCTGGCATATATTGAGTGTTTATTATAAATAACTGCTTTACTCTGTTGGGAAAAAATGCATTCCAGTGCTAGATTCAGTATACATTTACCTATGTAATAAATAGGATCTGGAGCAAGAAATAGAATATTTCCAGTTAGTTTAACCTTTTATAAAGAAATAAAGATCATTTTAAAAATTAAACTTGAAGGCTATATAAGAAAATTAGTTAGATTTACATAGGCCAAATGTGTTAGAACATAAAAGACATTAAACATTTCCAGCTAATCAGTTCTTTTAGTTTATATGCTGTTCGCAATCCTACCAGTTCATAAGTATCTTTATAAATGCATTCCTTCTTATGTTTCTGCAAAGGTAACACTCACACACAATGGAGGTCCCCGGTATAATACAGACACAAGAATTAGGAAACCAATGTTGACAACAGAACTTCCGTATCATAAGGATTATCCAAGTGGACAATCTTAATAGGTAAAATATTAATTTCCTATGAGCCTCTCTGGGAATCCTACCTGCCTGTTAAAAGGAGCTCTGGTTTAAATGAAGCAGAGAACAGTGAAACTGAAGAAGAGCCGACACCATTTATTGTAACATGAATCATCTAAAATTAGTTGCAAAAATGTTTGAGAACATTAGAGAAACTTTTCTCCACATATTAATAATTTTGCTTCTAAAATATTTTTCCATTCCTACAAAACCAAACTTTTGATAAGCCAGCTGAAAAAGAAACAGGGGAAGCAGGTATGTCTCCAACCATTACTGGATGCTTTTAAAACATACCTTCATATAGATGGCTCTGTGAAATATATCAAGGATATTAAATGAATACACTGTAAAAAGATGAGTTCCCTGAGTGCTGTGTTTTATTCTTTTGTTTGTTTTGTTTTTGGGAGTAGCAAGTCATTCACTTATTGAGAGAATATTTATTATCCTATTTTGAGTCAAGTACTTGTGAATTCAGGAAACACAAAGATGAATAGACATTGAGCCCTGCCCTCAACAGACTTGCAGTTAGCTGGAGGAGGGATGTATGTCCCAGCAACAATAAAGTAGAACATGCATCCATGCATGGGATCACAGGAGGATGCATCCAATCCTGTTTGGTGAAGCCAGGGATGGCTTGACAGAAGAGGTGATATCTTCATGGGTGATGTAAAAGTAGGAAGAAGAGGCGGGACAAAAGGATGAGAACTCAACAGGCAGAAGGAAACATAGATGAAGCCTAAAATGAGAAGAAGAGGACTTTCAAGGAACTGAAAGTAGTGTGGAAATGGATAATATAATGGAGTGGGGGGCGTAGGGCACGCTGCACATGCGGGCTAGAATAAGATCTCAAAGAGGCTGCTAAGGAGCTTGAGCACCTGTAGTTTAGTTGAAATTTTGTTTTTTATAAATTATACACTCTATCTATTTTCTGCGTCTTGATAAAATGATTAGTTACCTCTTCCCGGGTCCACCTTGTTTTCCCCAAGTGACGCTTTCCAGACTTGGGAAGCAGCCCATCATAGTCATGGTCACACATCTCAAAGTCCTCATCATCCTCGTCACTGCTATATATGCTGCAGAAATAAAAATGGGTAGATGTGGACTGAAACAAGAGGATTTAGACTACTACTGGATTATAAAACTTAAACAAAACTCCTCAACAATCTTTTCAAAGGTTATGAAGACAAAACTTTGAAAACTTGCACAACAAGATTGTTTGCTGCATTCTGTTGCTCTAGTATTGTAAACTGGTTCTGCTGTTATGGGTATCCACAGATACGGCCAAGGACCTGGCACCTTCCTATTCCCCTGCATGTCTGAACCTGCTGTTACTATTAGACCAGGGACAAGTTACACATTTGGCCACCTTCCAACCAGTGAAGATTTAAGTTGAAAACTTAAGGTTAAGGACAAGAAAAGGAACAAGAATCCATGTCCTTTATATAAGTGAACACTCAAAATCTTTGGCATTTGTCACATCGTTTAAATAATATTTCTCAAACATAATAAACAATTCAACTATGCTATTCCAATGGGGTTTTTGTTTTATTAAAAAAAGAAAAAAAATCAAGAAGCAATATACCCCAAAACGTAATTATAGTCATCCCATAAAGTCTAGAGGATTAGGAGAATCTAAGAGGAAAGGATTTTAAAACCTAAGGAAAGATAAGAACATTGAGTGATCAAAATTTAATGTTTTGTAAATAAAATTAATACCAAATTGCTCACAACTCCAGGCCTGGTTGATCCAACTTGTGCCCATGTTTACAATACTTAGTTTCTAGAGTAACTAAGTGAATAATCAGGCCACTTGTTAGAGTCTTACTTACTCTTGTTTTTTCTGTCTCTGACAGAACAGTGTTTGAAATATTATAAAACGTAACCTAATCCAGAAGGGATTTCCCCAGAAGAAATCCATGGATTTAAAAGAACCCATTACTATTTTCAAAAGCTTTTTCTTTTATTTAGTTAACCTAGGAAATTTGATGACTTTTGAAGATGTAACTCTATGCTTACTGCTTATTAATCACATACTGATTAGATGACAATAATTTTACAGTTTATTTTATAGTTTTTCTTATAAAAAATAGGAAAAATACTATCTTAGAAACTTCACTAAAATTTGTCATAGAAATGTTGAGAAACCCATTGAACTAAGGCCAATAAAAACAATGATATAAAGCCATGTCATAATGTAAATCGTTTTTAAAAAAGAAAAGTTATATTCATTACAGGTTTTGTCTTCCCAAACTAACTCACATATGCATATTACCAGCCCCCTACAAGTCAAGCTAAAGTGCTTACCAAAAATCCTGAATTGGGGGTTCTCATAATTTAAAGCTATTATTTTAAGCAACAATTTGATAGCCCAGGTTGTATGGTGACACGATGTAATCCAAATTTAAAATACCACCACCACCACCAAATAAAACTCCAGGAAATATATATTTATAATCTGTAATAATTCCCTTCATTTAGTGTCTGTGTTTTGAAACAATAGCCTAGTTCTGTTTCCACTGTCAACAGGAGGCACTAAACAACTTCTGAACAAGAATTACAAAAATATAAAACACGACATGATAAAGCAAAAAAAAAAAAAAAAAAAGCTATAAAGCCCAGAGGTGTAAGCCTGCATCTTTTGAAAGATTCACAGGGAACTCCTTGGAAAGCCCCCAAATGCAGTCCCTTGTGAAATGTGAGAGACACCAAGAAAACCAGAGGAATCTGAAACTGCAGTCATAGATTCAAGTCGAATTAACTTTTCAGGTTTGGCTGGATCTAGAGGTCACATTTTCAGAACTGAGGACATTTTTCAGAGCAGTCATTGAGCACCTCTCTCTCTCTCTCCGCAGCAGTTTAACAACCCAGGAACAAGCAACCTATTCAGCCGCCCGCAGGGGGCAGCCAACGTCAGGTGAGAGCACGGGAATCAACAGGACTAGGGTTCTGGAGGCAAAGGTTCTAGTCTAGCCTTCACCTTGCTGTATGACTTGGACAAATCACTTCCTCTCTCTCAAGACTTCAGTTCCCCGCCTTTACATAAGGGCTTGCTTGGATCCTATTTCTAAGGTACTTTCCAGCGCTAATACATGACCCCCCCATGTCCTTCCGTGCCTCTTAAAAGCTAAGCACAGAAGCAAAGATGTGCAAAACCAAGGTCTTGGGGGCAAGGTGGAGAATGACTTCTGCGGGACCTGAATGGGCCAGGACGCAGCAGGGCGAGTCCGGGGCTGCTCACGCGCCCAGTTCCTGAGTCTCCCTGCCAGGCTGGGCACCCAGGCTCGCCTTTGAACTTTGCATGCGATTTGCTTGCTCTAAGTCGTCCTAGTAGCATGATTAATTTCTTCTAAGGAACCTGAAATAACTTTTGCTTTATCTGCTCTGACGAGATCTCAGACCCAACAGTCAGAGGACTTTCAAAGGCTGATTTCAGGGTTGATGCACTCTACTCCCCACCTGCTAGACCCGGTGTGGTTACAAGAGTACAACTATGAATATTACATTCTGTCAAGGAAACAAACCGTGCAAAGAAACGAAAAAGAAAAGAGGTGCTGGGGGTTGGGAAGAGGGAGGGGAGAGGGAGGAAGTGCCTTGTGGCCGCTACTGTGATTCGGAGGGGTTCAAACTCATTTCGCTGACCTGGTTAATATAATCCCTGCCGAGTTGACGCTCGCCCTTGCAAGAAACGGCTCCGAGCCCGCAGTCGGGTTTCTCTTCCCCCTGAGGCAGGTTCAAGGCTCCCGCCCCTCCCGGCCACCTCCCCTCTGGGCTACCTGGAGCCTCAGGGAACCTGCGCGGCCCCGCCCCGCGGGGGCGGCCGAGACCTTGGGGCGCGGAGCCTCTGCCGCGCCTCCTCCCAGCACCCCTGCCCGACTCACTCCTCCTGCTGCCAGTTTCAGCTCTCGGAAAAGAAAAAAAAAATACAGACGACCCCAGTAGCTGTACTGTTAAGTCCTAAAGGCGAAAAGTGGAGCCCTCGAGGGCAGCACCTGCCCCGCGCGACCAGGCTCCGGGGGAGGCATAGGGAGCCCGGTGCTCCCCCAAGCAGCCCTCTAGTCCTCAGAGCCCAGTCAAGCCCCAGCGCTGCTCCCCGCCCAGCCCAGCCCGCGGGTGCTGCTGCAGGGTCTCCACCCACGCTCTTTGCAACTTCTCAGCGCCGCGCGGGGACCAGCGCCCGCAGGCTCAACAACAAACCAGTAGGAGAAAATAAAATAACCTAAGGAAAGGCGAAAGGATTTGCTTTGCCTCCACGGACTTCTCCCTAGAACTCCTTCGCGAGGGTCCGTCCGGTCACCGCGCCTCGGCCGGGGCGACCTAAGGCGGCTGAAGGAGGGCGCGAGGAGGCGCGGCGACCTCAGTCGCACCCACGTGTGCGCGCCGCGCAGGGACCTCTCGACTGGGGGCAGAGCTCGCGGGGATCGCGTCCCGGTTGCGCGGCAGCGTCCTTAGGTGCTGCCGGCCTCGGTCCCCTTGAGCCGAGTGGCGACTGCAACAGCCGCCAAGCTAGCCCCGGCACCCGCCGCTCGCAGGGAGCCCCCAGCGTGTGCTGCTGGGGAAGTCCAGAGGCCGGTGGAGGCTGGGGAGCCAGCAACTGACAGTTCGGACGAGGATTTCCCTCCTCCTCCTCCTCTCCCTCTTCCCATCGGTCCGGCCAAAAATGTGAGGGGATTGCACCCGTCTTCCCAGCGAGCCTCCCTAAGTGCAGTGACATGTGCGACGCCGGCGTGTGTAGGTGCGCATGCAATGTTTGCAGTGGAAATAAAAGCCTTTCACAGAATAATGGTTCGAACCTCCAAAACCAGGTCTCAAGACAATTTGCAAAAGTAGAGCCCCCTTTATCCCCCTAAAATCTGCTTTTCAGCCGCCTGTCAGCTGACACTGGTCCTCGCCTCCATAAAGAATGAATGAAATTTAAATGAACTACCTGCAGCTACTAAACAATCCAGCATTTTCCCTGTATCTGCCATATGCTCTGCACTTCCAAGTCCAAACATATCTCAATGCATCCAGCAATTACGCTGCGGATCCGTCGCCGACACCCGTGGCATCAAGCCAGGCACCTGGTAGGGTCCCCGGGGCTGGAGGGCACCGCTCTGTCCCTGGCTGGAACGTGCTGCTTTCTTTTTCCCCCTAAATAAAAATGTATCCCCATGCAACTTGCAAAATGAGCCGCAGGGCGTGCTTCCCAACGTCCGGATACATTTCCCGCAAAGACTCTTCCATTCATCAGTCTCTGGAGCTGCTTCTACTGCCAAGACAGGGGCTCCAGGTCCTCGCAGGGTCTGACAGCCCCTCAGATGATCCCGGAACGAATTCCCACCTGCTCCCAGGAGCCTGGCGCCCCGCGCGCCCCCGCGTGCCCCCGCCCTCGACCGCCCGCCGGGCTCCCCGTTACCTGTGCCGGGGTCTTCGGGCCATGGCGCGGCGGGCGCGGGGCTCCGCCAAGAGCCGCGGGGACCGCACCGGGCTGCCGCCTCCCGCTGCCCGCCGCCTGCCTGCGTCCCTCCCCGGCTGCGCAGCGGCGCTCCGCACCGCCGGGGCGAAGTTTCTCAGGAGAAAGAGGAGGAGGAGGTCACGGAGGAGGAGGAGAAGGAGGAGGAGGAAACAGGTTGATATTAAAGTGTAAACTCTGTAAACAGAGATGCCATCAAACAAAGAGCTTTGGACACTCCCCCTCCCGCCAAATCTGGCGCCCCTGCAGTGCGCACGCGCCCTGCCCGCCGCCTCCGCGGTCGCCCTGGCTGCCGCCCGCGGGGCTGCCGGGCCGGCAGGGCGGCAGCTACCATTCGGCGCTCGCGCTGCCGTGGTGCGCCTAGCGCGCGGTGAGGCCCGGGAGGCGCGCGGGCGGGGAGCCTGGGGCCGGGGAGGGGCGGCCGGGGGCCGCGGCGGCGCCTTTTCCTGCGCAAACCCCGCTCCCGGCCGCGGCGGGGCCGACCCGCGCCAAGTCCCGCCGCCTCCCCTCCTCCCCGGCCGCCGCACCGCGGTCGCCCGGCTCCGCGTGCCTCAAGGCAGCGGGACCCGAGCTCCTCCAGCTCCCACTCACGGTCGCGGGGGCGGCAAGCGGTGGGGGGAAATTCCTGCACAGAAGATTGGATTTTCGTCAAGGTTTACAACTGTGCCCTCTGGAGACGGGGAAATTAGGAGTTGGAGGAGTAGGGGATGGGAGCATATGTGTTCGTAGGATGTTTGGCTAGAGTTTTTTTTCCTTCTTCTTAAATAAATAACATCTATAATTTAACTTGTTAGTGACAAAGAACGCTTCAATACAAGTGGGCGGCAGCTATCACCGCTCTCTAATGGAGCGCCCCGGCGGAGCTTTCACTCCCCTCCCGGATCCTATAGCCGCCACCGTCGTATTGTCACATGTCCTTCACTCTCTCCCCAGCCCACACCCGGGCCCCACCCACCCCGCCCCGCCCCGCCCGGCCCAGGCGATGCCCACAGCACACCTCACCTCCCCTCCCTGCACAGCGCACACGCCCTGGATTGCACACCTGCAAAAAAAAAAAAAAATACTCGGGGGTCCAGAGAGCCCGCCCCTAGCAGAACTCAGGAAACCCTACGTTTGCATGCGTGGTTTTAGAAGTAAAACAGTTTGTGATTTTGGGGGTCGGTATCCCTGCTTAGTGTCATTTGAGCGCTCTATTTTACGAGATAAAATCAGCAAAGGCTTTCGTGTTGTTTAATGAGGGTCTCCAGAAGTAAAGGAAGAAGATAAGTGCTGAATTTATAAGGATTGATGATTGGGGGGATTTTAGGGGAGTTTTAGTTTTACTTCCGTTTATAGATTAGAACCATTGGGGATTTTTTTTTTTTCATTCTCTGTACACACTAATGTATTTTTCCTTTAATCTTTTAGGAGTTTGAGACTTCTGCTGACTGGGTTTGTGGGTGTCCCATGTGCCCCAGCAGTTCAAACTTAGCTCAGAAAGCATTTTTTCTTACTAAAAAAGCATGTTCTTACTAAAATGAGTCATGATTTTATTAAACGGTGAAGCATGCGAGGTTTCAAGACTATCTGGTGTTTTAGACTTTCTTTAAAATTATTATATAGTTTAAATCTTTATCAAGTGTTAGTTGCTAGTAAGGTTTTAACATTCCTTTCCTCCTGAGAAGAAAATAACACTGAAACAAAATTACTGTGAGGTATTTCGGATCACAATTACAAAGGACAAGTCAAATTAATACTTTTAAAGCCAATATTTATTTCTAGATTCTATAATAATTTTCTTTCTTCACATCAAAAATAAAATCTTTTAAAAATATCTAGAGTAAACATCTAGAAACCACCCCTAAAGGAATGCATTCTGGCTTTGGGATTGCTTTATGAATCTAACTGGCAAGGTTCCCAATTGCTGAGTCTCTTGGACACAATGTGAGTATCTGAACCCTTTGCGAAATGAGTTCATAGCCTCTTTTCCAAGATTTTAGGAGGTGGAACTACTCCTAAATTCTTGAACCCCTTTGAAGTAGAAAGATACTAAGTTCAGTTTTCCTTTTTTTTTCTTTGTAAATCATTTTCCTGTGTATCGTTTTGAGAATTTATAATTTTTCGTTTCCCAGATATTTTGGGATATAGTTTTACATTTTTCCCTCAGTTGTATGACAATAATATGTTTGGGAATATGCATAGTCCAATAAAGAATACACATGCAGTAATTTTATTAGGCTAACGTTGGATATATTGCTATCTCATAAGCTTATGGAAAAACAGAATCAAATGGAGTTATCAAAATTCTTGTATGGATGAAACTACATTTTTAAACTCATTACAGAATGTTTGTATTTATACATTTTCTCTCTCCACTTATAATTATTACAAAAGTATTTTTAGATGACAACTTTACACATTTCGTAACTTTTTTTTTTTTTTAAGATCTGCTAACTACATCAGTTATTTTAGCTGTGGCAGGGCTGCACTGGAGCTAAATTTGGGTACAGCCTTTCATTTGCAGTGCACTAGAAAGGGGTCAGGAAACTCTTCTGTAAGAGACCAGATAGTAAATGCTTTGTAGGCTATGTTGCATATTCTTCTGTGTCTTTTCTTGTCTGTCTTTCTTTTTGTCTTTTTTTACAACCCTTTAAAAATGTAAAAACTGTTTTTAGCTCAAAGACTGTATTGAGTCTGCAGGCCAACACTAGAGTAGTTGGCCAACACTAGAACAGTGATCCTCAATGTTTAGAGCCCCAGTGTCCAATCTTTTGGCTTCCCTGGGCCACATTGGAAGAAGAAGAATTGTCTTGGACCACACATAAAATACACTAACACTAATGATAGCTGATGAGCTTAAAGAAATATCGCAAAAAAATCTCATAATGTTTTAAGAAAGTTTACAAATTTGTGTCGGGCCGCATTCAAAGCCATCCTTGGCCATATGCGGCCTGTGGGTCACAGGTTGGACAAACTTGCTTTTGAGTGTATCAGAATTGCTGGGTGTATCCATGAAAGATGCACAGTCCCAGGCTGTCCCCTAGAGACCATGATTCAGCAGGTTTGAGATGAGGCCCAACAATCTCCATCTTTAACAATGGTTTCCATGGAAGGCCTCCAGAGCACTGGTTGATAATCTGAGTTTCAGAGTGAAGACAGACTGGTTTGATACACTTTTACCTTTTTAAAAAATAAAATATATACATATATTTTTGAGACAGGGTCTCCCTCTATTGCTCAGGCCGGACTCCAGTGGCACCATCACAGTTCATTGTAGCCTTGACCTCTCAGGCTTAAGTGATTTTCCCCTCTCGGCCTCCCAAGTAGCTAGAACTACAGGCATGCAGCTCTATGCCCAGTTAATTTTTAAAAATTTTGTTGAGATGAGGTCTCACCATATTGCCCAAGCTAGTCTCAAACTCCTAGGCTCAAGTGCTTGATCCTCCTGCCTCAGCCTCCCAAAGTGCTGGGATTACAGGTGTGAGTCACCGCACCCAGCCCACTTTTACCTTTGCCATTTGTCTCTCACCACCTTCGTCTCCCTCATTCACTTTCACCTCTCCTGGGATAAAGATTCAGGCTCGCCATAACCCAAAATAATTTAAGCACTGGGGAAGGGCTGAAGGACAAAATATGTATAAAAGATACAAATTCCAGTTTCTTTGCTTCTGATTGCTGGGAAATCCTGGGCACATGGTGGATCTTTAATCCTCGTGATCCGCATCCCAAAGATGAATGAGGCTCATCAATGGTGAAAACAGACCAGATTAGGGGACTCCATGTCTCTACCACCCACCTTTCCTCACCCACTCAACCCAGTTTGGCTCAGGGCATTAAGAGGGAAATAGTTACAGTAAATGGTTAAAATGCAGACAGTTCTTAATTATTTCAGTTAATGAAGAACAGCTATGGCATGTATAATTGAAAGCCATAGGTTTGAGATAAATCTCATGTTGGCTCCCCCAGCAAATCTTTTAGTAATGACAATGGGCTAAGTGCTACTTCAGTGTAGTATGTTACATAGAACCTCCCTAACAGTATAGCGTGTTTCATAGAACCTCCCTAACAGTATAGCATGTTTCGTAGAACCTCCATAACAGATAGTGACCAAATAGATTTTTAGTTTTAAATGATTCCTGGATTTGGCACTTCTTGTTTGTTTCCTTTTTCCAGATTCTCATATTCCTATGACGACCAACCTACATGTTTTTATTGTCGTTTGAGCTGTCTTGTATAAAAGGTATGAGTCTTTCCATAAAGAGGGAAGGACATTCCAGAGAAAGGCAAAAGTGGGAGCAAAAGCACACAATCAGAATCCACAAGGCATGTTCCCAGCATGGGAAAGAAGGAGCTAGCCAGATTGCCTGAAGCAAGGAGAGCTTTGAAGGCCAGATTTGTGTATGTGCGTTGAATAGCAAAACTATACTATCAGAGCTGTGTGTGTGGAAGATTAATCTAATAGTATTGTCAGATAGATTGGAGTGAGAAGAGACAAGGGGAAGAGGCTTGTTAATTGTCTGGAGTAGGACAGTAACCCTAAATGGAATGAAAAGGAGGAGGCAGATCAGAAGAACATAGGCAGAGCCTTCAAGACTTAGCAGCTGATTGGGTCGCTAAGGATATTAGAGGCACCATTAATAGAAATAGGGAAGTCAAGAGGGGAAGAGAAGTATGCACTGGGAGATTCAAAGAGGAAAGTGTGTTTAGATTTCGGTATGTTAAGTTTGTGGTTTCTTATGGAAGACATCCGGGTAGAATTGTTCAGCAGGCAGTAGAGAGTGTGGATCACAGCCTGCTGGAGAAGTCAAGCTGGGTCAGGAATACGCTGGAGTTAAATTTTGTGAGCTAGTTTTTAGACACAGCCATTATTAAAAAGTAAATTATATAAACTTACAGTTAAATATATTTTATTTTGAAGACAATAAACATTCAAAACTCATCACTTCCCATTTTATGACATTTTCCTATTATCTGCGTACTTGAGGTTATTTATGTCTATCATGTGTACAGTGGACATACAATGTAATATGTGCTGTTGTGCATCTCTTTACAATTTCACATCTAGTGATATAATGTTAGTAGCTTGAAATTGGCTCTGATTGGAGTATTTACACCACAGGAAATGGCAAGTGTTACAAATAAGGGCTTTTTCTTATTGGAAAACTGATTGTTAAACATTTACCAGTAACACATCAAATAAATGCTTTATTTAAGAGTTTATTTACATGAAGGCAACAACTGTGCTATTTCTTAGAGTTGCTAATGTAGAGATCTGACCAAGGGAAAGTCTTTGGATAATATTTAAGAGGTTAAAAGACAGGGCTAAGACTGAGAGGTAGAGGCTGGGTGGAGAGATTTGTTGGGGAATAAAGAAAGATATATATATATAAATGTTTATATATACACACAAATGTTGTATATATAAAAATGTTTTTATATATATATACACAAATGTTTTTTATATATATATACAAATGGATATATATAAATCCCAGCCTCCCAAGTAGCTGGGATTACAGGTGGCCACCACCACGCCCAGCTAATTTTTTGTATTTTTAGTAGAGATGGGGTTTCACAATGTTGGTCAGGCTGGTCTCGAACTCCTGACCTCAGGTGGTCCACCTGCCTCAGTCTCCCATAGTGTTGGGATTACAGGCGTGAGCCACTGCACCCGGCCTCAAATATTTTTATATGTGACTTACGATAAGCACGTTTTACATCCTGTCTCAACACACACACACACACACACACACACACACACACACACACAGAGCTAAGAAAAGTTCTGGCCATGTGTGGTGGTTCACACCTGTAATCCTAGCACTTTTATGGTATGCCAAGGTGGGAGGCTTGCTTGAGACCAGGTGTTTGAGACCAGCCTGGGCAACATAGTGAGACCTTATCCGTATTAAATAATAATTTTGAAAAGTTTCACAAAACAATACTTACTCCTTACTACCAACCATGCAATCTGAGACCTATTCTATTCTATTCTATTCTATTCTATTCTATTCTATTCTATTCTATTCTATTCTATTCTATTCATTCTGATCAGGATCTCAAAGTTGTTTTGGTGCTCTGTTTATAGGTAGTGAATCACGGTTTGAAAAACATTGCTGTAGAGGATGAAGGTCTTACCTGTTTCTACTTTAGAATATCTATTTTATGGAATTGTTAACTTTTCTCCAAATGGCAATCATACATATCTTTTTAAAGCTTTGGGGGAAATTCTTCAAGACCAGTTTACAGATGTAATTCCTTCCTTCCTTCCCTCCCTTCCTTCCTTCCTTCCTTCCTTCCTTCCTTCCTTCCTTCCTTCCTTCCTTCCTTCCTTCCTTCCTTTTTTTGAGACGGAGTCTAGCTCTGTCACGCCGACTGGAGTGCAGTGGTGCAATCTTGGCTCACTGCAACCTCCGACTCCCTGATTCAAGTGATTCTCCTGTCACAGCCTCCCGAGTAGCTGGGATTACAGGCACCATGCCTGGCTAATTTTTGTATTTTCAGTAGAGACGGGGTGTCACTAAATTGGCAAGGCTGGTCTTGAACTTCTGACCTTATGATCCGCCCACCTGGGCCTCCCAAACTAATCCCTGGGCTGGGATTACAGGCATAAGCCACTGCATCCGGCCTACAGATATAATTTCTCTCCTATCTCTTCTCACAACTGTTCTTAGTCAATTCCCCTCCTTCTCTATACTTTCCCCACATATGTTATAAATGTAAAATAGCAGCTTTCAAAGTTAGTCAACAAAATAGTAAGCTTTTATTAGTAGAGATGCTAATAGAAACAACAACAACAAAGATTAATAACATTTAGGGACTTATTGGAATAACAAATAACAAAGTGTTTAAGGCAGGTTCATCAAATGTATGAGCAGAATAGTTTCTCTGAGCCTCATATTTCAAACCTTCAATCCATGGAGGTTGCGGTAGAGATCTTTAAAAATGTTTCCAGTCTTTAATATTCTGTTTCTTTCTTAAATACGCAGGTCTCTCAATTTACCTTTGTATCCCTGACAATGTTTCCATAGTTCCTTATAGTTGATAAACACATGTGTTTACTTAGTGTTGAGCACTGTGCAAGGCTTGGACCCGCAGAAAGAAAGAACTGGAACTTTTACTAGATGATTCCTGCACATTCAGGGCCTGTTTTCTCTTTCTATTGTCACCACCTTCTCCTAGGCTATTATTACTTCACCTTGAACTACCATAACAGCCCCCTAATTAATTTTCCACCCTGTGGCCACTTTTTCCCCCATCCATTCTACATCCCACTGCTCAATAATCTCATTATAATCACTTTTAGCAGGTTAGTCATCTGTTTAAAAACCCTTAACTGGCTCCCTAATGTTGACAAGATAAGATCTGAACTCCTTAACTTGGCATTCCCTATATTGAGCTTGCTCTGGCCTCTGTGCCCAGACAACCTTACCCCCAGGGGTGATAGTATTTAATACCTGAGTGGCTCATGTATTGGCCAATCAGACTGGGCCTGGCTATAGACAACCTGCAGGGCTTGCCTGGGGCACACTAACTGAATGCCATTTTGCCTTACAACACAACTTACCTTCCAGCCTTATCTCTTACCATACTCTGTTCACTCTGTTTCCTCCCCAAGAAACCATTGGCAATCTCAGGCCTTTGGTTACAAGCATGCCTCCTGCCTGCAATGCCTTCCTTTCTCCTCTCTGCTTATGTAAGTGCTACCCATTCTTCAGTCCCTGCTGAAGTCCAAATCTTCCTTCTGAAGCCTTCTTGGACCTTCCTAATCCACGGTCATCTCTCCCACCTGTGAGTTGTGTTAATGCCTACCTTCCCTGACTCTTATTGAGTATATGGCCTATGTTACCTTTCTTTGCTATCATTCATCTATCTATCTATCTATCTATCTATCTATCTATCTATCTATCTATCTATCTATTATCTACCTATCTATCTAAGCATCATCTATCTATCTATTTATAAGTGTGTCTTATTTCATCTGGAGCCTTCATTATAGGTCAGAGAGGAGAAAAGGAGAAACAGTATCTTTTACCCTTTCTACCTACTCAGTTCCTAGAACAGGGTCGTGAACACAAGTATGTACATAAACCTTTGTTGTGCTGATGACAGCTGATGAGAAGTATTTGGAGCTGTTTTATTTTTTTTTTTATTTAAGATACTGAATAGCACGTTATATTTGGCTTTAGAGATTACAACAGGCTGTGCCATATATATCTTATTTAATCCTCACAACAGTTCATACCTTTCTGCCTATGTTTCCCTCGCAGTTATTATTTTCCTCATTTCCAGGTCAGGTAACTGAAATTGAGACAGATGAAGTAATTTACACAAGGTCACACCGATAACGTTTACCAGAACTGGGACTGTTTAAACGAAGGTTTTTTTGTCCCAAATCCAAAGTTCTTTCCACTACTATCTGGCAGCCTTCAACTTTTAACTCCTATGCCTTTATGTTCTTGTAATTCTTCCTGTATTGTGAGTCCTTCAAATGGATTCAATTCTGTGCTCAGATAAAGGTTGATAACCTTACAAACGACAGCAACATCATAATTTTAAGCTTACTTGTAGTACTTTATTTCTAAGATTTGCATAGATTGCTGTCTGTTTGGCAATATGACTTTGGAACTGTTTTTCTTTTAAAGCATGAGGTTTCACATATTATTTTTCTGAATCTTATTTCTTTCTCTCCTACTTTATCATTGTATAGTTATCTGTTTGTTGACTTTACTATGTCTTTATATAATATTGAATTTACCTCAAGCAGTCATCCATTTTAAAATTAGTCATAAAGTCAATGAGTGAATGAGTGCTTAATTCCAGCAACCGTAAGTTTTTTAGGCTTTGTGAAAACCATTTGGTAAGAACTGGCATGTTTTTTAATCACCACTATGTCTTTCTTTTTTTTTTTTTTTTTTGGTCGTGGTGTTGTTTTTTTTTTTTACCAAAGTCTAAGAAAATGAAGTTTTTAACTCAAACAGAAGAAGAAGAGAGGAATGAATTTAAGGGAGTTATTTTTCTTGGGCCCTTCACATAGTGGACTACATAATTTTAAATGTGAACCTTGTTAGGATGAAGTGTACAATAACTCTACCCTTTCTTTTACATTTGTTGCTAGAAAGACAAAGTTTGTGGATGTAAAAAATCAATATTACCAAGTTTTGACATCTATAGAAATTGCTTATTCCAGTTTACTCTTCAGTTAAAGTAATGGTTCTGAGAAAAATAAAAATAATCAGCTTATGAAACATATCAGTTCCTAGAGTTATCTTAATTTGGTTTAAATCTTTGTGTTAAGCAAAACATTCAGCCTCTAAGGAAACTATATCAAATTGTTTATAATCCTTTGTTTTAAAATTTTGCCAAAGTTCCAAAGTGCTAGTTCTGCTGGTAGCTTGGGGAGGCTCATTTGATCCTTTAGTTCAGAGTTTGACAGAGAGCACTTTGGCCCCAAAAGGTGGAATTTGTTTGAAAAATGTCAGGTACACCAAAATTCTGATATAAAAGTTCTTATTTCTTTATCTATAATTGATAATTGTCCCAAATCCAAAGTTCTTTCCACTACTCTCTGGCAGCCTTCAACTTTTAACTCCTATACCTTTATGTTCTTGTAATTCTTCCTGTATTGTGAGTCCTTCAAATGCATTCAATTCTGTCCTCAGATAAGGGCTGATAACCTTACAAACGACAGCAACAGCATAATTTTAAACTTACTTGTAGTGCTTTATTTCTAAGATTTGCATAGATCGCTGTCTGTTTGGTAATATGACTTTGGAACTGTTTTTCTTGTAAAGCATGATGTGTACATATTTATAGGGAACAATATATGTGTTTATAAGTGTACATATTTATAGGGAACAATATGATATTTTGATATATGTATAAAATTTCTAATTATGTTAATCTAGGTGACATGGAGTTTTGATAACTTTTTATTTTATTTTATTTTTGAGATGAGATGTTGCTATGTTGCCCAAGCCGGTTTTGAATTCCTGGGCTCAAGTGATCCTCCTGCCTCAGCCTCCCAAGAAGCTGGGGCTTAGAGGGTGTGCATAGCACCTTAGCTGGCTTTTAGATTGCATATAGTTTTTTTTCTCTGAAAACCCTTTTGCTGCTTTTTTTCATTCTTTTAAATAACTGGTAGTTAAGGATATCCTCATGGAACATTTAAAGAACAATATCTATGCAAAATACTTTTTAAAAGAAGATACCTTTTACCCTGTTACATATTTTTCTCAATGATTTGACATACACGTAAGTATATAAAGTAGGTGTTACTACTATTTAAAACTCTGGAAAAACCTCACTCTATTGCACTTAAAGGTACCTTTCAGTGTGTAAATATCAGAATTTTCATAATGATAATGTTGATGAAAATCCCCAAAACATTTTGTCATAAGTAGGTCTCTTTGAAAATGTAACACACGAACAGATTTTATTAATACAAAACCTGATGCAGTTCCTCCATAGTAGTGTACAGTCTTGTGCCATGTTATGGCTTCATTGGTTCCTTTTGAAGACTGTCAACAGATTTTGCATGTAATGACTCATTCAAAAGAACATGCCAAGCAAAGTTTTGAAATTAGAACAGGCTTGGTTGTTGACGTTCTCTCTCAGTGAATGGCATTACCACCCTTTCAGTTGTAGTCAAGCCAGGAACCTGGAGTCACCCTAAACTCTCCCCACACTGACATTCAGTCAAGTTCAAAGCCCTGCTAAGTTCATGGCGTTATTTCCCTCCTTTTTAATCTTTCTTACCATCACTTTAATTTAGAGAATGATCAACTCCCTTGTGCTGGGCTAGCCCCTCTCAAAGCCATTTTCCTCTCACCTGTCAGGCAGAAAAATTCCTAAACATAGTTCTGGCTATAATACTCATTTGCTTAAAATGCTGCTGGTAGCAGTGACTCTTGAACAGAATATCAGGGTGATCTGGAAACTGTCTTCAAACGACACATGCCTCCCCTATTTCTTCCACCAATGTCCCCTTTACCCTAAAAACACCCTACTCTAAAGATTAAAGCATTTCATCTAAGATTTTTGTAGCCTCATATTGCACTTATGCTCTAGTAACAGTGCACTTCTCATAGGTCCTTGTATATGCCATAAGGACATGTGCCGAGATATCTCACTCATTCTGAGCCTCTGCTTGCTACTGTCCTCCCAGCCTTCTTTGGTGACTAATTCCTGCTCGCCATTATAAATTCGTTTAGAAACCTGCTGCTCAAAAAGGTCTTTCATGGCACACTGCGAATGCCTCCATGCCTCCAGTAGAGTACTTACACAATATCCACTGTTTTATGTCTCTCTCTTGCCCTCTGGAAGAGGGAGTCATATTTTAGTGGCATAAGAATTACCATTTAACACTCAGACTGAGTAACCATCTCCAGAAGCTGAATTCAATAGGCCTAGCTAAGACTTAAGAGTATGCATTTTTAACAGGCAGAATCAGGTGATGCAGGTGTGATGGTTTCTGGACCATGTCTTGAGAAATACTGCACTTGGATATAAGCACCTTAGAGGCTGGAATTTTGGGCTCTATTAACCTTCACGTAACAAATCACTTGCACTTTGTAGATGTCCCATAAATGTTTGAGGCAATGAATTAAACTGAGCATAGTTTTTAATTCAACAGTTATGTCAATTTCAGTAGTTTTAGGCCTTTTCACTTCTCCAGTCCTATCCCACCAAAGAAAATCCCACATTCTTGCCCTCTGTCTGCCTGTCTTAGAGAAAGTAACTTCTTTGAAAACCCTCAGTAGTGAAGAATGTGAGACTCAGGTCTGTCAAATATGAAAATTAGTTAATAAAATAAAAAGTGATATTATCTGTGATTTTCTCTGGTTACACAGATCATTGGGTTTCCTTTAGGACAGTGCTGCCAGATAAAATTCAATTCGAGCTGTATAGCTACTTAAAATTTTTTGTGCCATGCTAAAAACAAACAAACAAACAAAACCAGATATCCCTAAACCCCGTCTCTACTAAAAATACAAAAAACTAGCCGGGCGAGGTGGCGGGCGCCTGTAGTCCCAGCTACTTGGGAGGCTGAGGCAGAAGAATGGCGTAAACCCGGGAGGCGGAGCTTGCAGTGAGCTGAGATCCGGCCACTGCACTCCAGCCCGGGCTACCGAAAAACACACCCACTAAAAAAAAAAAAAAAAAAAAAAAAAAAAAAAAGAAACAGATATTCCTAATTGTGATTATACACACACACACACACACACACACACACACACACACACACACACACGTATATATATACTTTTTTTGAGATAGAGTCTTGCTCTGTTACCAGGCTGGAGTACAGTGGCGTGATCTTGGCTCACTGCAACCTCTGCCTCCTTGGTTTAAGCAATTCTCCTGCCTCACCCTCCTGAGTAGCTGGGATTACAGGCGCGCACCACCATGCCAGGCTAATTTTTGTATTTTTAGTAGAGACAGGGTTTCACCATGTTAGCCAGGCTGGTCTTGAACTCTTGCCCTAAAGTTATCTGCCTGCCTTGGCCTTCCAAAATGCGGGATTAGAGGCATGGATATGTTTTGTTTAAAGGAATATATCTAAAATGTTATCATTTCAATGTGCAGTCAATAATAAAAATTATTAAGAAGATACTTTACATTTTTTTCTTGGTACTAAGTCTTTGAAATCTGGTGTGTATGTTATAGTCATGGCACAACTCAATTCAGATACTCAATACTCATCAGAAATACTTTATAAATTTAGAATTCATAAAATGTACAGTTGAAAAAGTAGATTGCATACCCAAATTGTTTAAAACATACTTAGAATTTTTTTATACTTAAAAGTTTTCCTGTAACTAAAGCAACTGTAAGTTTTAAATTTGATATTAAATTAATTAATATTAGTTATAAATAAATTAGTCATTAACTATCAGTAAATTAACAATAATTGATAAATTAATTAAAAATAAATACATTTTAAAATTCAGTTCCTCAGCCACACAAATCGCAGTTCAATTGCTCAATGGCCATATGTAGTTATGGCTCCTATATTAGGCAGTACAACTGTAGGGCATGGAATTATTCAAGGTCAGATACCTTGGCTTAAGGTATTACACTGTCTTCAAGCTATTCATACTCATCTTCATCATTTTCTTAAAGATCAAATTTGTAGAATTCCTGAGTACTGGAAAACAAAAATATTTATCCCAATAGGTTTCAGTTAGATCATTTGATGTTCAGCTTTTGATCAAACAATTAACATTTACCTTAAATGGATGTGTAGGCTGCCTGGGTCAGTGATAGGAGGCAGGGTAGCAGGAGGGCAGGACGCACATATCTGACTTGGAGTCAGAGACCCTGAGCTTGAGTCCTATGGCTCCAAAACACGCTGTGCAACTTTGGACAAAATGTTTAATATTTGACCCTAAATCTTCATCAATATAGGAGAAATGGTACCTGTTCTGTGCATGACCCCACAGAACCAGAGTGAGGATCTAGTGGATAATATATGTCCAACTGTTTCATAACCTGTGGATAAGTTACTATAAGAACACAAATATGGTTTAATTAATAGATTGAGACACTAGATTAATAGCTACTATTTATTAAGTATTTGCTGTATGCCAGCCACTTTTTTAGACTAACGCTAACCCTCAAAGCATCCTTGCCAGTAGTGAATCTGATCTCCATTTCACTGAGGAGAAAATAGAGCAGTGGAGAGTTTAAGTACATGTGCAAATTTACACAACCTTTAAAGTTTAGAGCTAGGTTTTGAACCCAGGCTTTTATGATCACAAAACCTTAGGGTTTTCCTAGGAGATTTTTTTTATAGTGATATTATTCCTAGATTTCTTTTCAGTAATTGAATAGTTCATCTATGAGTATTGCAAATGAGTGAACTGAGAATACAACTCTTTTTAAGAGGGAATGTGAAATTCCAGACCTATAAGAGGGTTAACTCATTGCAACAAATAGAATAAACAGTAACTCCATGGAGATTTTTGAATAAGGATTTACTCCAGATAACTATCCAAAGAAGGAATACGTGACCTACTGAGGTCAGTAATTATTGGCATTTCTGGCTTTGAGTCATGCCTGGAGCCATAGGAATTAGTTGGCCATGATTAGGCATAAACTCATTAAGAAAACAACTGGGATTTAGTAGTAGTGTGGTCAGTTTTCATGTAAAATGTAAAAGCTTTTCCTTTATGAAATATTTGACTTGGTGTTAGTGAAGGCAATGAAGGGAATCAACAGCAAATCCGCACCTCTGATATTTTGAGTGTCATCATGCTGAAATCAGCTTCCAAAAGACCCAAAAGGTAGGGCTTTAGTTTTATTTAAGCTATTTCGATATCCTCTGGATCACTGATTTGTACCAAAAAGGATGCAAGTGAGCTCTAACAACAGGACCTAGAAAATGTATGTTGCCTCCATGTAGTAAAAAAGAAATGTATCTGTCTTTTATTTTTCCTTCTGGGATTTCAAAAATAATTTTTAAGATTCTTAGTTGGCATGGTGCTGTGCTGGACATATCACAAAAATAGGGCATTTATCACTTCTTCTTCTTTTTTTTTTTTTTTTTTTGAGACCAAGTCTCACTCTGTCATCCAGGCTGGAGTGCAGTGGTGCAATCTTGGGTCACTGCAACCTCCACTTCCTGGGTTCAAGCAATTCTCCTGCCTCAGCCTCCTGAGTAGCTGAGATTACAGGTGTGCACCACCATGCCCAGTTAATTTTTGTATTTTTCGTAGAGACAGGGTTTCACCATGTTGGTCAGGCTGGTCTCAAACTCCTAACCTCGTAATCAGCCCATCTCGGCCTTGCAATTTATCACTTCTTTGGAGGCCAACAAACACTCAAGGAGGGTTTACATTGTGACAAGCACTTGCTAGGAGCTTGCAGACAAAAGATGAGTGTGACAAGTACCTGCCCTTGAAAGTGCTTAGTGGGAGGAGACCAGCATGTAGTAATTACCATACAAGGTGCATAAAGTTCTGTCGGTGGGAGCTTAGGTAATTTTTAATTCCAAAACAACCAGGTAGGAAGTTGGTGAGCACTTGCCCTATGTAACCCAGTCTTTTCTTCTTCTTTTTTTTTTTTTTTGAGACAGGGTCTTGCTCTGTCACCCAGGTTGGAGTGCGGTGGCACAATGACACTTTACTGCAACCTTGACCTGGGCCCAAGTGACCCTCCCACCTCAGCCTCCCGAGTAGCTGGGACCACAGATGTGCACCACCATGCCTGGCTATTTCGTTTTATTTTTTGTAGCAACAGGGTCTCCCTATGTTTGCCCAGGCTGGGCTCAAACTCCTTGGCGAAAGTGATCCTCTCTCCTCAGCCTCCCAAAGTGCTGGGATTATAGGTGTGAGCCACGGTGCACAGCACAATGTTAAGTGTTTTCAGTAGATTGCCCTGAGCAAAGTTACTTTCCCTGTCATTCTGACACTTAATAACCCTAGGGTGTTATCAGACTCCTGTTCCAACCATTGCTTTGAATTAAATGACCATATTGATCTATTTATAACCATTACCTCTTGGTGTACATTAGTTTTTGAGTCGGGGGTTTGGTCAACAATAGGCCCACATGAGACTCTGGAGTAAAAAAATCTCATTAACCTCATTAGGTATGTGATAAATCTTAGCAAGTGTATTGCATTTGGTAGCCTTGGAAAGAGGACTTTTTCAGCTTTGCTCTGCCTCTCTAATAAATATAGTACCCATAAATGCATGTTATATTCAACATGTTATAAAGTGTTTTCTAAAAATAATTTCTTCAAAGACATATGCTTTTTTGGATATCATCGAAGTCTTTAAAAATTGTAGTATTACATTCTTATTTTTCATGTGGCACATATACACCATGGAATACTATGCAGCCATAAAAAGGAATGTGAGTATGTCATTTGCAGGGACATGGATGGAACTGGAGGGCATTATCCTTAACAAACTAACATAGAAACAGAAAACCAAATATCACATGTTCTCACTTTTAAGCAGGAGCTAAATGATGAGAACACATGGACACATAAAGGGGAACAATACACACTGGGACCTACCTGAAGGTGGAGGGCTGGAGGAGGGAGTGGAGCAGAAAAGGTAACTACTGGGTGCTAGGCTTAGTACCCTGGGTGATGAAATAATCTGTACAACAAACCCCCATGACCCAAGTTTACCTATATAAACCTGCACGCTTACCTGTGAACCTTAAAGTTTTTTTAAAAAACTAGATTCTTATTCTCCTTACTGTAAACAATCATGCCGAGGTCTCTTGAACTGCTCTCTGAGAGCAACTACTCACCTAAAAGAGATGAGTGAATCCACTGTGGCCTGAGGGACTCCATTTTGTCCAGTCTCCTGGGAGGAACTCTGCAGCCATGCATGTCATACCAAGAGAGTCGCTCCGGTGATTACTTCCCAGAATGAAGATAACCTCAGGCCAATATTAAATATCCAATCTTCACGTTGTGTTTCCACCTCTATATAGATCTAAGAGAAGCTTGATTTCGAAGATAGCATCCCGTAGCCTAACTGAAGGCTTTTAAATGAGATCATGGCTTGTCTATCACCAAGTGAAAGAAAGCAACAGATATGTCCAGGAGACTGAGATCCTTCCTCTGAGGCTGGCTGCAGCATCTCTCCTCCTGAGATGTTCCGTTTAGTGAGTGACAGCACTGGGGGTGATGTTCTTTGGGATACAGAAAACAAGAGCAAGCTCTCCTATTTTCTATTTTCTCTTCACAGTTCTGCCTGCCTTGCCTAAGGGGAGTTTTTGGAAAGAAACCTCCCTTCTGAGCCACCCTTCGCTTTGAGAATACCAGATAACTCCTGAAGGTGGGGGAATTCAGAACTAAAGACAGAAGCTGACGATCTGGAGCCAGCGGATAGACCTGCAGAGGCTGCGTCACCTGGGAGTCAGCGATGGCAACCCTGCAGGATTGGAAAGACAGTGTTACCTCAGGAATATGTTAGGGAATAGTATATATATACATCAAATGAATATTCTGAACCTATATGAAAATTAATTGAAGGAAGGAAGGACGGGAAGCAGAACTAGCAATATTTGCAGTGTTTGTGTACTAAAAGTTGGTCTAATTTCCTGACCAGTGTATACATTAAAATATTGCGAGTATTCTATGTGACATGTGATTATCTGCCATGATTTTCTTTCCTTAAAAGTTTTTAGGCTGGGTGTGGTGACTCACTCCTGTAATGTCAGCACTCTGGGAGGCTGAGGTGGTGGGTGGATTACTTGAGGTCAGGAGTTCAAGACCAACCTGACCAACATGGTGAAACCCCTTCTCTGCTAAAAATACAAAAATTAGCCAGGCATGATAGCACACACCTGTAATTCCAGCTACTCAGGAGACTGAGGCAGGAGAATAGCTTGAACCCAGGAGATGGAGTTTGCAGTGAGCCGAGATCACACCACTGCATTCCAGCCTGGGTGACAGAATGAGACTCCAATTCAATAAGTAAATAAATAAATGTTTTTAATTAAGTTCTCACTCTACTTCAGAGCTCCTGATAGAAAACACTAATACAAATTAAAAATTCAATGTACATTTTAGGTCTGTGAGCAGACTTTAGGAGACAAAATTTTATGTCAAATACAATGAATATATTCAAGTTTCCATGTTTTAATGGCAACAGTTTCCATAGCAGTCATTAGATTAATGAAGTCACTGTTGGACCCAAAAAGTGAGGAGTCTTACTATGTGCCATTTTGTAGAATCAACAGAATTCTGCCTTACAGAATGAAGCTGAAAGAAGTTCAACTAATTCAAATCTAGTTTTAAACAACTATTTCATCCATAAATGTGAATTTGATGGAACCATAGTCAAGTATGTTATTTGCTACATACAAAGGTCTGAGACAAATTGAAGTATTGTATTTTATAATTATTAAAAATTAAATCATGTGGTTTTCTGCCAAAAGTCAGAAACTTCTAGTTCAAAGAATTTGCTTTTAAAGTGTAGTTGTTGATTTCCAAAAAGAAGATGAAACCTTGTGTAAGATTTTGGTATAAGAACGTTAACCTTTTCCTCTCCCCAGAAATACACATTAAAATAAAGAGAATCAGAATTCTAGTCATAAGCTTTTATTTTTTGCCCTTGAAGAACTGAAAGCTTTCTCTGTTTGTTATTTTCTGAAGGAGGGGGTTTCCTGTGTGTCTTTCTGAAGTTCTGGGGATCCCCTCATCTTTTCAGTCCTAGGCACCTTTTTCTTTATATTGAGCATCCTTTGAACCAATAAGAGTGTCTGTGGCCACCGTTTGCCATCCCCTGGCAGAGCGATCTGCGTTTTTTTCTTGACTGAATCAGGGTGCTGCTTCCTGGTATAAGGTTTGAAGTACCTCTAAGTGCTGACTGCAGGGCCAGCCTCAGAAGGAGACAGAAACGGACTGATTTGAAGGCATGAAAGACAGGATTCTCAGCTGCACTTATCATACTCTTGATGCCTAAATTTCTTTTTTTTTTCTTTCTTTCTTTCTCTTTCTTTCTTTCTTCTTTCTTCCTTCCTTCCTTCCTTCTTTTTTTTTTTTTTTTTTTGACAGCATCTCATTTTGTCACCCAAGCTGGAGTGCAATGGTGTAATGATGGCTCACTGCGGCCTCGACCTCCTGGGCTCAAGTGATCCTCCCACCTCAGCCTCCTGAGTATCTGGGATTACCAGCGTGAGCCACCATGCCCAGCCTGAAATTTTATTTTAAAAAATGTACTACTTTGAGGTTTTTCTACTCCTCTTCTTACGATTATTAATCTAATATTTTGGCTACGGGCATTCGGACATCTATTTACATATAAGCGCTGAGAAAATAGGTTGGTAGGTAGGTGCATGAGAACCTAGGAGGGAACAGTTGGGGCGGGTTCAGCATGGGAAGCAGGGAAGTTCTCCCAGCATGAGCTTTGGTTGAGCCTCTTCCAGGAGGAAGAGCCCAGGGCTCACACGCTGCGGCTCCTGCTGCAATGCCAAGAATGGCCACTAGGGAACTGGGCCCACTTGTCAACTTGCCTTCCACCCAAGTTGGTAATAAAGAAAGCCTAAAACCTGCGTCCGTTTTTCAAATCATTGTGGAGTAAAAGATACATATTTCTTTTATGCTGAGATCTGGAACTTTAAAAAATCACAAGTGGTGTTTTAAATGTATTATTAATGCAGAGCACTTTATTATAGTTCAATAAATAATTCTATGTCTCCATTACACAGGCTAATGACACCTCCAGACATATTTATAGTAATTTTCCCAGCTGATACAGTTTAATTAATGATATAAGGACATAATTACATGTTTCAGTGATCTTTCACATATTTACAGGAACTGCTGTAACTAGCTTAATTAGAGTAATTATGTAAATAGCTGATAATGCACAACAAATTACAGGAAAAATTCTATAGTCTGGTGTGTTCAATTTCTAAGCAAGCTTATAAAAGGAAAACATTTACATCTTGGGATAAAATGTAAGACTATATGGCCTCTAAATTTTGTTGTTCCTAACCCAGCAGAACATAACTGTTGGAGGTTTAACAGTTAACTTGTCTTCCTTTTGTAGTTCTGTTACAGACCTCATGTCAGTTGTTCGTTGTGTTCTATGAAATTGCACATTCTGCTTTGCCACTGGCTGAAGTTTCATGATGAGTTTTTTTGTCATGTTGAGTAGTTATTATACTGCACTCACTGAGAACTGGAAAGGGTGCTTAGGGAAAAGGTTGACAAATCTCACACCTCTTTTTCATTTCCTTTCTTGTCCTTCCTTTAACTGATATCTTCTGTTTCCTTCATACTCATATACAAAGATGTTTCTTTGGACTGTCCTCTAAGAGCTCTTTCTGTAGTTAAACACATATTTGTAAAGACTACAACTGATGTTTTCCTGTGGAGTTCTAGTTCTGGTTACCCACCACTCAAGTCCTTTCAATGTTGTCTTTCTCATTGAAGTAATCAGCCTTTGAGTCCTTAGGGAGAAGCAAGAGCCCCTTTTTAAGTGAAATAATGCCCCTCCTTAATCAGCTGGTGTGTTTCCATTGGCTGACATCAGGCACACCCTCTACCTTCCTTTACTTTTGCAGACTACTGGATCCATATCATAGTGCTTCTTGAGGAAGAAGACCTAAGGAAATCCAATCGAGCCAAAAGAAATATCAGCCTTAGGTAGAGGATAGGGTCAAATTTTAACTCCATTTTGCTCAAATCAATGACTCATCATTTTGCACATTCATGCTCTGCAGAATTTTTCTTTTACCTGCCCTACTTTCTGTCCTGCTATCCCACAGCATGAGACCTCTCTGTTGGTCAGGCCAGACTCTTGACTGTCCTATGAACACGCTTCTAAATCCATGTGTTTATTTCCTTTTTGTCTTTCTTTTTACTGGATTTTACCAGTTTTTGAGCCCCTTTTAAATTTACCTCCTGCAAGAAGCCTTTCACTACTAATCCCATTGATTTTTCTCTTCCAGGACACAGCCTACACTATGAAAATCAATCAATTCTACACTGTCACATACTGTGCATCCACCTCTTCTCTCCAACTACATGGAGGCCCCTGGAGGACAGAAGAACTGTGATTGATACTTTATCTCCTACCAGATATCAGGCATTCAGTAAATGCTCATTCACGGATTCAGGTGTATTTAATCAGGACCTCTACATGTGACTGTGCAGGCTATGTACACACAATTCTAGGGGGCACCATCCAACATCAACTTTGCAAGGCTTTTTACTGTTACAAATATCTGCCCCTTCTACAGTGCCTCTTGCTGCAGCCACTGATGTCTATACCCTCATCTTTAACAATTGGTCTCACCCTGCAGAAATCTGGCATTAGTTAGTTCACCTCTACACAATAAGATTCACTAACCTCCCTCAAGGAATTCACAGTCTAACAGGTGTCACAGACATATAAGTAAATAATTGCTAAATCTTTGGATATATGGAATTATAAAAGTATACAGGAGGGCTGGGCATGGTGTTCCACATCTGTAATCCCAGCACTTGGGGAGGCTGAGGCGGGCGGATCACTTGAGGCCAGGAGTTCAAGACTAGCCTGGCCAACATGGCACAACTCTATCTCTACTAAAAATTAAAAATTTAGTTGGGCATGGTGGTGGGCACCTGTAACCCCAGCTACTCAGGAGGATGAGGCACAAGAATCACTTGAATCTGGGAGGCAGAGGTTGTAGTGAGCCGAGATGATGCCACTGCACTCCAGCCTGGATGAAAGAAGACTCCGTCTCCAAAAAAAAAAAAAAAAAAAAAAAAAAAGTATGCAGGAATTGCAGAAATGGCGTAGGGGAGAAAATAATATTTAAATTGTAGAATTAACAAGACTAACTGGATGCTGGCTTGAAGTGGGAAGAGTGAAAGAGTCTAGGGTCAATCCTAGGTTTTTGGCTCTAGAGACTTCATAAGTGATGATGAAGTTTGTGCGAGAGGGAATTCTGGGTAAGGAAGAGAAGGTCTGGAGAAAAATGAATGGTTTGGGATGTGTGGCTTCTGAGATGCCTGGGACACAGGGTAGAAAACTGGTGAAGCATTGTTTTCATGGGCTTCGTGCTGAGGAATGGCAAAATGAGGAGCCTCAGCAGATAAGTGGTGGTTGTGTGGAGGGTTGGAGCTCCCAGAGAGGGTGTGTGTACAGGATGAAAAGGGAAAAGGGCCAAAAGCAGAGTTCCTGGGGGTGGGAACGGAAAAGCTAGCAAAGACCAGGCACAGGCACAAAAGCCCCCAAAGCCCCAAGTGTCACCCCATGTCACAGGTCATGAGTTATGGCAACTGATGGACCCCCTTGAAGATCCTGCTTTAATAAATCCTTAGGGATGTTAGGGATTCCTAACAAGCACAACCAAATGGCAATTTAAGCATGACAATTTATTTCTGTATGAAATGGGTAGATAAACATTTCTTTTCTAAACTTTGTTTACATTTTTTACATATAGTAAATCCTTTAGAAAAGTATTATCTTTTTAATAGAAAGATTAAGTTGGGATTAAATAATGAAGCAGGTGTCCCTTGACTGTGGAGGGTAGGTTGAGGTGTGAGAACCAGTAAAGTGAGATCATCAGGGCACACTGGTGAGCACAGGGGAGGCAGAATTGCTCATCTGCCTTCACAGCTCTGCCCCCATGGCCAGTTTCCTGTCACAGTGTGCTATGCTTGGCACGCTTGACCCTGAAGTCCCTTGCAGGGAACCACCATTACCCATTGCTTTCCATTTCTGTGTTATTTTCCCCTGCTCTCCTCTGCTCTGCTCGCTCAAAGTCTGTTTTAGGTGTTTATCCCATCCTTGCTTTACAACTTCTTACAAATGGCTTTAAATTCATTCTATATACCTAAGATTTTGATTTTTTTTTTTTTTTTTTTTTTGAGACAAGGTCTAGCTCTGTCATCCAGGCTGGAGTGCAGTGGAACGATCATAGCTCACTGCAGGCTTGAACTCCTGGCCTCAAGGAATCCCCCTGCCTCAGCCTCCCAAAGCCAGCATGCATCTCTCTCTCTTGAGTTCCAGACTGACGTAGCTAAATACCTGGTCCTCATTTTCCAACCCTTCTCTCTCATCCAGCTCCTTCTAAGTCTTTTCTTGCTTGTTGAATGGCAACTTCATTCTCCCAGTTATAACATTTGGGGGTTATCCTTGATTTCTGTCTTCATAATCCATTAAGAAATCTTGTTGGCTCTACCTGTAAAAAATATCCAGAATATGACCATACCTCCCCCCGTCTCTCGCTCCTGCTCTGTTTTTAGCCACCATTATCTCCCACCTACAATATTATAGTCTTCTTCTAACAGGCAGCTTGCTGTCTATTCTCAACACAGCAGCCAGAATGATCCTCTTAACAGGTAAATCAGGCCACATCACCCCTCTTCTGAAACCCTTTTTGATGGCTTCCCATTTGAGAGTAAAAACCTAGGACTTGGCCAGGCACAGTGGTTCTTGCCTATAATCCCACCACTTTGGGAGGCCAGGGTGAGAGGATCTCTTGAGGTCAGAAGTTTGAGACCAGCCTGTGCAACATAATGAGACCCCATCTCTTCTAAAAAAAAAAAATTTGCCTGGCATGGTAGCTTGCGTCTGTAGTCCCAGCTACTCAGAAGGTTGAAGTGGGAGGTTCTCTTGTGCCCAGGAGTCTGAGGTTGCAGTAAAGCTATGATTGCGCCACTACATTCCATCCTGAGCAACAGAGCCAGACCCTGTCTAAAAAAACAAAACAAAACAAAAAACCTAGGTTCCTACAATGACCTACGTATGATTCACCAGCCACTGCCTCCATACTGGTTTTGTACCTCCTTCTATTGTTTTTGCTCAGGGCTTCCAATCACTGTGGCCACTTGGCTGAATTTGGACTTACTGGGCTTGCCCCACTTCAGGGCCTTGGCACATTTTTGTTTTTTTTTTTTAACCTAGATGTTTTTGTTTTTTCTCTTTCCATGTGATTTGCTCCCTCACATCCTTTAGGCCTTTTTTGTTTGTTTGTTTTTTGAGACAGAGTCTCCTTCCATCACCCAGGCTGGAGTGCAGTGGTAGTATCTCAGCTCACTGCAACTTCTGCCTTCCGGGTTTAAGCAATTCTCCTGCCTCAGCCTCCCGAATACCTGGGACTACAGACACGTGCCACCATGCTGGGCGAATTTTTGTATTTTTAGTAGAGATGGGGGGTTTCACCATGTTGGTCAGGCTGGTCTCAAACTCCTGACCTCAAGTGATCCACCTGCGTCGGCCTCCCAAAGTGCTGGGATTACAGGCATGAGCCACCGCACCTGGCCCCTTTAGGTCTTAATTCGAATTTCTTTTTGCTGTATGATCCTCCTGTACAGTTCAGTACTTCAGCTCCCTGTCCCAACATTCCCAATGCCCCTTCCTTGCTGAATTTTTCTCTTCAACGCTTAAACACTTTATTTGGACTTATTTATCTTTTTAATTGTCTCCTCTGCCTCTAGAATATAAACTGAGAGGGCAGGAGGCATCGTTTCCCCCTGGCTGTATCCCCTGTGCCTGGAGAGGGGCCTGGCACATGTTAGGCACACAGTAAAAATTGATGAATGAAGGAAGAGAAAGGACACAGTCACTTTTGCACAATCTGTCCATAGACTCTCTGTCATCCCTTGATACCATTCAAAAAGATTTAAAACCCTTACTTTCTTCCCAACAGCTCCTGGATTGAGTGGGAAGAATTAATAAATTCTGTCTAGTATACATGGGTTGGATATGGAGTAACCAAAATCATCCTCTTCTATTTTTTCCTATCTCCCATTATCAGTTATTGTCTTTGTCATTATCACTTATTGATCACTTTTTTATGCTCTAGGAATTAGACCAGGAACTTGACACACATTATCCCACTTAATCTTTACAGTAACACTATAATTTAGGTATTATATACCCTTCTTTTTGAGATGATGGAATTGAATGTTAAAGAAGTTAAGAAATTTGGCCAAGATCACAACAGCTAGTAAGTTAAAGGGACTCAATACTGCTATCATATCTCATATACCCAGATCTATATTTGAAATATATCCAGCCGGGCATGGTGGCTCACGCCTGTAATTTCAGCACTTTGGGAGGCCGAGGCGGATGGATCACTTGAGGTCAGGAGTTCAAGACCAGCCTGACCTACATGGTGAAACCCTGTCTCTATAAAAATACAAAATTAGCCAGGCATGGTGGCACGCACCTGTAATCCCAGCTACTTGGGAAGCTGAAGAATTGCTTGAACCTAGGAGGTGAAGGTTGCAGTGAGTCAAGACCACACTCCAGCCTGGGCAATGAGAGCAAAACTCTGTCTTAAAAAAAAAAAGGAACTATATCCACATGTAAGAGTGGAGCTACTTGCAAATGGTTTGGACCTCGTGTTAACAGGCAATGTGATAAGTTCCAATACAGAATAAATAAAGCTACAAAACAAAACAAAGCCTTTTACTAAAAAAAATAAGCTCAGCTAAGTAAGTTGAATTATGGTGGGCACTGCTATACTTGGGAGGTGGTTCATTTCAATAGAAAATGATAGGTAAGGTAGAAAAGAGGGTAGCTGGCAAGATGGCTGAATAGGAACAGTTCCAGTCTGCAGCTCCTAGTGAGATCAACGCAGAAGGTGGCTGATTTCTGCATTTCCATCTGAGGTACCCAGCTCATCTCATCGGGACTGGTTAGACAGTGGGTGCAACCCACAGAGGGTGAGCTGAAGCAGGGTGTGGCATCGCTTCACCTGGGAAGCACAAGTGGTTGGGACACTTCCTCCCCTAGCCAAGGGAAACTGTAAGGGACTGGGCTGTGAGAGACAGTGCATTCTGCCCCAAGTACTATGCTTTTCCCATGGTCTTCACAATCCACAGACCAGGAAATTCCCTCAGGTCCCTGGGTTTCAAGCACAAAACTGGGCGGCCATTTGGGCTGACACTGAGCTAGTTGCAGAAGTTTTCTTTCATACCCCAGTGCACCTGGAATGCCAGCAAGACAGAACTGTTCACTGTTCACTGTTCACCCCCCCAGGAAAGGGGGCTGAAGTCAGGGAGCCAAGTGGTCTAGCTCAGTGGATCCCACCCCCATGGAGTTCAGCAAGCTAAGATCCACTGGCTTGAAATTCTTGCTGCCAGCACAACAGTCTGAAGTTGACCTGGGATGCTGGAGCTTGGTGGGGGAAGGGGTGTCCGCCATTACTGAGGCTTGAATTGGCAGTTTTCCCCTCACAGTGTAAACAAAGCCACCGGAAAGTTTGGACTGGGTGGAGCCCACCTCAGCGCAGCAAAGTCACTGCAGCCAAACTGCCTCTCTAGATTCCTCCTCTCTGGACAGGGCATCCCTGAAAGAAAGGCAGCAGCCCCAGTGAAGGGCTTATAGATAAAACTCCCATCTCCCTGGGACAGAGCACCTTGGGGAAGGGGTGGCTGTGGGCCCAGCTTCAGCAGACTTAAACATTCCTGCTTGCCAGCTTTGAAGAGAGCAGCAGATCTCCCAGCACAGCGCTCAAGTTCCAAGGGGCAGACTGCCTCCTCAAGTGAGTCCCTGACCCCTTGCCTCCTGACTGGGAGACACCTCCCAGCAGGGGTTGACAGACACCTCCTACAGGAGAGCTCTGGCTGGCTTCTGGCAGGTGCCCCTCTGGGACCAAGCTTCCAGAGGAAGGAATAGGCAGCAATCTTTGCTGTTCTGCAGCCTCAACTGGTGATACCCAGGCAAACAGGGTCTGGAATGGATCTCCAGCAAACTCCAGTGGACCTGCAGCAGAGGTCTTAATGCCTGACTGTTAGAAGGAAAACTAACAAACAGAAAGGAATAGCATCAACATCAACAAAAAGGATGACCACACAGGAACTCCATCTGAAGGTCATCAATGTCAAAGACCAAAGGTAGATAGATCCATGAAGATGAGGAAAAACCAGTGCAAAAAGGCAAAAAATCCAAAAACCAGAATGCCCCTTTTCCTCTGAAGGATCATAACTCCTCGCCAGTAAAGGAACAAAACTGGATGGAGAGTGAGTTTGATAATTGACAGAAGTAGGCATCAGAAGGTGGGTAATAACAAACTCCTCTGAGCTAAAGGAGCATGTTCTAACCCAATGCAGGGAAGCTACGAACCTTGAAAAAAGGTTAGAGGAATTTCTAACTAGAATAACCAGTTTAGAGGAGAATATAAATGACCTGATGGAACTGAAAAACAGCATGAGAATTTCGTGAAGTGTACACAAGTATCAATAGCCAAATTGATCAAGTGGAAGAAAGGATATCAGAGATTGAAGATCAACTTAATGGAATAAAGTGTGAAGACAAGATTATAGAAAAAAAGAATGAAAAAGAATGAACAAAGCCTCCAAGAAATATGGGACTAAGAAACCTATGTTTGATTGGTGTACCTGAAAGTGACGGGGAGAATGGAACCAAGCTGGAAAACACTCTTCAGGATATTATCCAGGAGAACTTCCCCAATCTAGCAAGACAGGCAACATTGAAATTCAGGAATTACAGAAAACACCACAAAGATATTCCTCAAGAAGAGCAACCCAAGACACATAACTGTCAGAATAAGGTTGAAATGAAGGAAAAAATATTAAGGGCAGCCAGAGAGAAAGGTTGGGTTACCCACAAAGAGAAGCTCATCAGACTAACAGTGGATCTCTCTGCAGAAGCCCTACAAGCCAGAAGAGAGTGGGGGCCAATATTTAACATTCTTAAAGAAAAGAATTTTCAACCCAGAATTTCATATCCAGCCAAACTAAGCTTCATAAGTAAAGGAGAAATAAAATCTTCTACAGACAAGCAAATGCTGAGAGATTTTGTCACCACCAGGCCTGCCTTACAAGAGCTCTTGAAGAAACACTAAATATGGAAAGAAAAAGCTGGCACCAGCCACTGTAAAACCATACCAAATTGTAAAGACCATCAGCACTATGAAGAAACTGCATCAACTAACAGGTGAAATAACCAGCTAACATCATAATGACAGGATCTAATTCACACATAACAATATTAACCTTAAATGTAAATGGGCTAAATGCCCCAATTAAAAGACACAGAGTGGCAAATTGGATAAAGAGTCGAGACCCATTGGTGTGCTGTATTCAGGAGACCAATCTCACATGCAGAGACACATATAGGCTCAAAATAAAGGGATGGAGGAATATTTACCAAGCAAATGGAAATAAAAAAAAAGCAGGGATTGCAATCCTAGTCTCTGACAAAACAGACTTTAAGCCAACAAAGATACAAAAAAGACAAAGAAGGGCATTACATAATGGTAAAAGGATAAATGCAACAAGAAGAGCTTACCATCCTAAATATATATGTACCCAAAACAGGAGCACCCAGATTCATAAAGAAAGTTCTTAGAGACCTACAAACAGACTTAGACTCCTACGCAATAATAGTGGGAGACTTTAACACCCCAATGTCAATATTAGATGGATCAATGAGACAGAAAATTACCAAGGATATTCAGGACTTGAACTCAGCTGTGGACCAAGCAGACCTAATAGACATCTACAGAACTCTCTACCCCAAATCAACACAGAACATACATTCTTTTTGGCACCACGTTGCATTTATTCTAAAATTGACCACGTAATTGGAAGTAAAACACTCCTCAGCAAATGCGAAAGAATGGAAATTATAACAAACAGTCTCTCAGGCCACAGTGCAATCAAATTAGAACTCAGGATTAAGAAGTTCACTCAAAACCATACAACTACATGGAAACCAAACAACCTGCTCCTGAATGACTACTTGGTAAATAACAAAATTAAGGCAGAAATAAATAAGTTATTTGAAACCAATGAGAACAAAGACACAACGTACCAGCACCTCTGGGACACAGCTAAAGCAGTGTTTACAGGGAAATTTATAGCACTAAATGCCCACAGGAGAAAGCAGGAAAGATCTAAAATTGACACCCTAACATCACTATTAAAAGGACTAGAGAAGCAAGAGCAAACAAATTCAAAGCTAGCAGAACACAAGAAATAGCTAAGATCAGAGCAGAACTGAGGGAGATAGAGACATGAAAAACCCTTCAAAAAATCAATGAATCCAGGAGCTGGTTTCTTGAAACGATTAACAAAATAGATAGACTGCTAACCAGATTAATAAAAAGAAAAGAGAGAAGAATCAAATAGACACAATAAAAAATGATAAAGTGGGTATCACCACCAATCCCACAGAAATACAAACTACCATCAGAGAATACTATAAACACCTCTATGCAAATAAACTAGAAAGTCTAGAAGAAATGGATACATTTCTGGACACATACACCCTCCCAAGACTAAACCAGGAAGAAGTGGAATCCCTGAATAGACCAATAACAGGTTCTGAAACTGATGCAGTAATTAATAGCCTACCAACCAAAAAAAGCCTGGGACCAGATGGATTCCCAGCCAAATTCTACCAGAGGTACAAAGAGAAGCTGGTACCATTCTTTCTGAAACTATTTCAAATAATAGAAAAAGAGGGACTCCTCTCTAACTCATTTTATGAGGCCTACATCATCCTGATACTAAAACCTGGCAGGGACACAATAAAAAAAGGAAATTTCAGGCCAATATCCCTGGTGAACACCAATGCGAAAATCCTCAATAAAATACTGGCAAACTGAATCCAGGAGCACATCAAAAAGCTTATCCACCATGATCCCAAGGCTTCATCCCTGGGATGCAAGGCTGGCTCAACATATGCAAATCAATAAACATAATCCATCACATAAACAACTAAAGACGAAAATCACATGATTATCTCAACAGATGCAGAAAAGGCCTTTGACAAAATTCAACATCCCTTAATGCTAAAAACTCTCAATAAACTAGATATTGATGGAACATATCTTAAAATAATAAAAGTTATTTATGACAAACCCACAGGCAATATATCATACTGAATGGGCAAAAACTGGAAGCATTCCCTTTGAAAACCAGCACAAGACAAGGATGCCCTCTCTCACCTCTCCTACTCAACATAGTATTGCAAGTTCTGGTCAGGGCAATCAGGCAAGAGAAAGAAATAAAGGGTATTCGAATAGGAAGACAGGAAGTCAAATTGTCTCTGTTTGCAGATGATATGATTGTATATTTAGAAAATCCCATTGTCTTGGCCCAAAATCTCTTTAAGCTGATAAGCAACTTCAGCAAAGTCTCAGGATACAAAATGTGCAAAAATCACAAGCATTCCTATACACCAAAAATAGACAACAGAGAGCCAAATCATGAGTGAACTCCCATTCACAATTGCTACAAAGAGAATAAAATACCTAGAAATACTAACAAGGCATGTGAAGGACCTTTTCAAGGAGAACTACAAACCACTGGTTAGGCAAACAAGAGAGGACACAAACAAATGGAAAAACATTCCATGCTCATGGATAGGAAGAATTAATATCGTGAAAATGGTCATACTGCCCCAAGTAATTTATAGATTCAGTGCTATCCCCATCAAGCTACCATTGACTTTCTTTACAGAATTAGAAAAAACTACTTTAAATTTCATATGGAACCAAATAAAGAGCGTGTATAGCCAAGACAATCCTAAACAAAAAGAACAAAGCTGGAGGCATCATGCTACCTGACTTCGAACTATACTACAAGGCTACAGTAACCAAAACAGAATGGTACTGGTACCAAAACAGATATACAGACCAACAGAACAGAAAAGAAGCCTCAGAAATAGTGCCACATGTCTACAACCATCTGATTTTTGACAAACCTGACAAAAACAAACAATGGGGAAAGGATTTCCTGTTGAATAAATGGTGTTGGGAAAACTGGCTAGCCATATGCAGAAAACTGTAACTGGACCCCTTCCTTACACCTTATATAAAAATTAACTCAAAATGGATTAGAGACTTAAACATAAAACCTAAAACCGTAAAAACTCTAGAAGAAAATGTAGGCAATACCATTGAGGACATAGGCATGGGCAAAGACTTCATGTCTAAAACACCAAAAGCAATGGCAACAAAAGTCAAAATTGACAAATGGGATCTAATTAAACTAAAGAGCTTCTGCACAGGAAAAGAAATTATCATCAGAGTGAACAGGCAACCTACAGAATGGGAGAAAATTTTTGCACTCTATCTGTCTGACAAAGGGCAAATATCCAGAATCTACAAAGAACTTAAACAAATATACAAGAAAAAAACAACTCCATCAAACAGTGGGCAAAAGATATGAACAGACACTTCTCAAAAGAAGACATTTATGTGGCCAACGAACATATGAAAAAAATCTCATCATCACTGGTCATTAGAGAAATGCAAATCAAAACCACAATGAGATACCATCTCATGCCAGTTAGAATGGCGATCATTAAAAAAATCAGGAAACAACAGATGCTGGAGAGGATGTGGAGAAATAGAAATGCTTTTACACTGTTGGGGGCAGTGTAAACTAGTTCAACTATTGTGGAAGACGTGTGGTGAATCCTCAAGGATCTAGAACCAGAAATACCATTTGACCCAGTCATCCCATTGGGTTATAATCCTATGTACCCAAAGGATTATAAACGATTCTATTATAAAAATACTTGGATGCATAAGTTTATTGCAACACTGTTCACAATAGCAAAGACTTGGAACCAACCCAAATGTCCATCAATGATAGACTGGATAAAGAAAATGTGGCACATATAACCATGGAATACTATGCAAACACTAAAAAGGATGAGTTCATGTCCTTTGCAGGAACATGGATGAATCTGGAAACCATCATTCTCAGCAAACTAACACAGGAACAGAAAACCAAACACCACATATTCTCACTCATAATTGGGAACTGAACAATGAGAACACATGGACACAGGGAGGGGAACATCAAACACTGGGGCCTGTTGCGGGTTAGGAGCTAGGGGAGGGATATAGCATTAGGAGAAATAACTAATGTAGATGACACGTTGATGGGTGTGGTGAACCACCAAGGCATGTGTATACCTGTGTAACAAACCAGCGCTTTCTACACATGTATTCTAGAACTTAAAGTATAATTTAAAAAAAAAAGAAAAAAAGAAAAAAGAAAGATCCCAACAGGCAAATCATGTGTTACTAGAGTCATAGTTCATGCCTTAACGTCCCACTGTAAGCACAGGTTACAAAAGTCCAGGAAGTCCTGGATAATCTTGCAGAACATTCAGTACCAAATAAGGCATGAGCTGAAAAATTCCAAAATTTATTGCCAAGTACTTTTCACAACTGAATAAAATTAATGAATGCCTAAAAAAAAAAAAAAAAAGAAAAGAAAATGATTGGTAAGATCTTATGCTTACTAATTTATTGAAAATAGATAATAAACTTTGCATTCTTCTTACAAGTCAAAAGTCTCTTAAAAGTCAAAGTCACTTATGGCAAAGAACAGGAATAGAAGACTATAACTAATCAGAGTATAACTAATAAGTTATAACTGTTTTATATAACTATAAAAAATAAAACTACAACTAATGTTACTTTGTCTTAACTGTCCTGGTGAAATTTTAGTCAGTTTTCCAAAGGAAACAATTTAGTTCCCTAGGATCAAGAAAACAGAGTCAAGAAACCAGTTTAAAAAAATATATACTTATAGACTGTGAAACCTGTACAGTTTGCTGTTCATTCAAGTAAAATAAAACATTTAATTTAAAAAACTGGTGACAGGAAAGGATTTGACCATGATAATAGATGGTTTAGAATGATAATGTGGAGACATACTTTCTTCCTCCCAGAAACCATTTCAGTTCTTCCTCTTAGCATTTCTACATCTAATTTGCTTATAAAGCGGAGGTTTTGGGGGTGGGGGCATGGGATTGAGGATGAATGTTCGGATGCTGGGGACCGTCTAACGGCACAAACTGAAGTCAGAGATATTGAACACAGTGTTTAAAGAGGCTGTTATTTCATCATGAGTTTTGTAACTCCATAGAAGACACTTGAGGAAATTAGTAGCTTATACTTACATGTGCATGTTTTCTGTTTTCAACAGGATTTTGTAAGAGAGAAAAAACTTTTAAAAATTAAGAGCACACCACTCAGTTGATGTTATACCAGAACAATGTGAGGTACCTTGAAGTCACTCAAAAATAACCCTCCCACGTAAACCTGTCACCTTACAGACACTACACTTCCTTTCTTTCATTTAAAAAATTGGCAACTTGTCCTTCTAGGTCAAGTGCTCCATGCGTCTTTCTTCTCCCTTTTTAAGCAGCTAATAGGAAAGAAGGAGGAGTGCATTAATAATAGGTGGTATGAAGGATACATTTAAAGGCTGGTAGGCATGCATTTGTCAGAGTACTTCACTTAGAAGCTAAAGGAGGTGCTCTAAGAAGATGAGAGCATGTGTACCTCTCAGAGTAGTAAAGAACTGCTTTACACACACCAGAAGACTGTTTACTAGCACAGGGTATTCGTTTTGTTGTTATGATGTATGCAAATAATTTTTACTTTTCAGGTGCCTCATTCAGTCAACAACTGTTCACCAGTTCCTTCATATTTTTGTTGCTTACTAGAATTAATTTAAGATGCAAACGTAAGAGACTTTAAAACCCCGTAATGGTAATTGTTGCTTTGGGAAAATACAGTTAACCTCTGGTCTCCCTAGCAGTCAGACTTTTTAGATGTTAAGGGTTCAGTATTCCCCTGGTCGTCATCTTCATTCTTTAGTGAAAGGTTTAAAAAAATGAGTTACTTTCTCCTTGTTTTGTTTTTTCTTCCACAACATACATTTGGCAATTTGAACCTCTTACCTCTGTAATGTAGAGGAATCGGTTTATAAACAATTCCTGAAATTGACCTTCCTTAATTTTAAGAACAATATGACTTCATTTGAAAATGGTTTTAGCTAGAGAATGTAAATACAAATACACTCCTCATGTCTCTGTTTCCTTCACAGTTTTCCTCAGGTTGTCGTCTTCTCCCTTTTCTTCTCCTTCATCTTCTCCTCCTTCTCCTTCCTCTCCTTTTTTTTCTAATTTACCTATCTGTATTTGTACAAACACAGGACCTGCTTTCTGAATTTGTTCTTAAGCAAGGATTCTGCTTGTGTTCTTAACTTTATTGCTACCTTACTTTTTAGCTCCACTTTCAACCACTGTTAACCCAACTGACGCCTGACTCAGAAAAAATAGTCACTTTCCCTTCAATGCCATGGGAATTAATTGAGTCTTTTCTATATTATGTTATGACTGTCTTGGATACTTACTCATTCATTAGCATCAGTGCTAAATATTGGTGATACAGAGATAAATAGTAACAGATTCTTGTACTTGAGGAGACCAGTAGTCAGAGAGTTATTGTTTATAATGAATGTTGATATATTGTGGTCAGTCCTATGATAACGATGCGTATCAGGGATCATAGATGAATGAGAAAGGATCACAAATGAAAGGACTTTACAGAGGAGGAGATATTGGGTTGGCACTAATAGAAGCATATGGGAGAGAAGCTCAGAACATTTCCCAAAGAGGAACTAGCATGAGGGAACAATATGGAATTGTAAAGTGTGTGACCTTATGGAGACAAGTCAGATAAAGAAAATAAAAAACCAGCTAAGAATGATGCAATAAAAAGGGGTGGAGATTGTCGAGAACTAGAGAACATGCCACATTTAAAGCAAACAGCCATTACTTAGCTTTGAATTGTTGCTGCCATGCAGGATGTGGGCCCAATGTTAGTGAATCTTCCATTTCTTTTAAAAAAAAAATTAAAGTTTTTAAAAAAATATATATAAATTAACTATATTCTACAGGAAGGAGAGAAAAATAGAAGTTCTGTAAAATGTCCAAACAAAAATCTTTCTAAACACCCTCAGGCCCAAATAAAACATGTCTGCAGGATGGATGGGCTCACAGACCTCCAGCTGGCAATCTTGGCCAATAACACACTGCAAAAATGGTTAGTTCTGGGTAGCAGGATCAGGGAGTGTGTTCTGGTGGACAGGAGAGCTGGTAGGGGGTGGTTTAAGATAAAGATGGAGAGATATGTTGGAGACAGTTTGTAAAAGATACTGGATTCCTCGTACTGGCAGTTTGGATTTCATTTTAGAGATAACAGAGAACGATAAACAATTTAATGTGGAAAAACATTGGGAATGGATTTATTATAACTTCCTGAAAATGTTTCTAATAATTAACTTCTTGTATTAAAAAATTTCTGAACATAGATTTATATGATCTCTTCATAGAGATAGTGTGCATAGACATTGCTTTGGCTATAGCTGTCTACCCCAGGCCACCCTACTACCCTGTACTCACTGAAGCCTAGTAATAAATGGGTTTAAAGAAAAAATATATGTATCTATTTTCTGCAGAGGAGTAGCTTCAGTACTTGTTTGTAGTTACAACTGGTATTAATCATGTACTCAGGAATTAAGCGAACCATAAGACAAGTCTATTACCACCGCCTTCACCACATGTGTTTGCAAATGCAATTGTGTAAACTGGGTACTCAGCCAGAATTGTCTGTACTGTTATAAAGGGTTGTCAGCCACCTCCCCTTCTCAGCATTCAACAGAATCAGCCTTGCTAAAAACAATTTGACATGCACAGGTAGAATAAACACAACAGAACACTTCCTTAGACTTTTACTTGTTTGTGCATAGAGCTGGGTCAAAGTTGGGGTGACCTCATGCCAGAAGGAAGTGATTGGGCTATCACACACTGTCTACCTGCATCACAGCCATGGCTACTGGCATTGCTTTGGCCACAGCTGTCTAACCCAGACCACTGTACCACTCCCTTCTCTCTACCCACCGAGGCCTGGTAATGAATGGGCTTAAAGGAAAGAGATCTCTATTTTCTACCAGAGGATCAATGCAGTACCATAGCTGCACATACTGTGAGATGGTAGGTCTACATTAAAACTCAACCCTTTTTTTGCCATACTGAAACGAGACTCCGATGATCTACAGTCTTGTGTATGGAGGACTCTGACTTTGTAGTGGGGTTTAATGTTCCTGGCATCAAGTTATAAGTTGAGTTATAAGCACCACAGGAGGGATGTGTTCTCTTGCCTCCTCCTCACTGGAGCTTTAAGTAGGGTCTCTGGCTTTACACAGGTCCAGACAGAGTTTAGGGTCAAAAGTTGAAACTAATGACTAAAATTAGACTCGGAGCTTTTAGTCATAGCAGGTCTTAGAAGTAGGACATAACTATCCTTAAGGGGAAAACGAATCCTCAAATCTCTACCAGCCCAGAGGTAATAAAGCAGGAAAGGTCATTTAAAAGTAGAACTGTGTATTAGGAATGATGAGACTAGCTTCATTTGAAGGTCTTCGTCAAATCACCTTTTCTCTATCTCTCAGTTGGTCCAGTTGTAAAATGGAAGTAATTATTGTACTTTCCTACTCAACGGAAGTGAGTATCCCTTGAGTGTGTATTGAGATCGGCAGGCGAAAAGTTCTTGATGGTGCCTATTCTTATTTTTATTGGTTAAAAATTACACTTGTATAAGAAAGAAAAGACAATCCTCTTCAACTCTGCTTTAATTATAACCAATACTTCATGTTAGAAGATGAACCAGATAGAAGTTAGTCTTTAATTAGACTTTTACTTTAGTTAATTTCTAATGAGTGATATGTTTATTTGATGACTCTGGAGTATAATATAAATGTTGAAAGTGAAAATGAAAACAATTTTAAGAATAGATGAGGCAATGGAACATTCCTGGGCTTTCTCTCCCTTCTGTATGCTGCCCATTGGCAGTCAGAGAAAGGCATAACCAAGTTTCCTCACAGATGTTGTCCATATAAACCCAAATCCTCCATTCCCACTTTCACCCAAAAAGGGGAAAAAAGACATCCATAATTAACGGGAACTTTGGGACTCAATTTTTATGGTTTGCCAACTTCCCTGTTCGAACTTTCACTACTTTCATTATCAGTATCGAAGACTGCATGCCCTGGAATCACTTTTGCTCATTTCCATTCCTAGCATTTGTTTTTGTAGTGATTCTTTTAATTCACTCTTCAATTATTCTAAGAAAGTCTCTGAGTTCTTATTTTTCTCATCACGTTTTTTGATCTTCTTATTTACCTCCCACCTCATGTTAAATTACAAGGAAAGCTTTGGCTCTTCCGTTTAATACACAATGTTGGCTCTTTGATCTTTCTTTTTCTTTCTTTCTTTTTTTGTTAAGTGAAAGCGAATTTAATAAAAGTTAAGGAATGAAAGAATGGCTACTCAATAGGTAGGCCGAGCAGCCTTGTCTTTCTTTCTGAGAGAGGTGGGCCATCTACTGTTGCCTTTTGGTATGACTTTGAAATTAGAAAATTCTGATGGCAGAGCATCGGTAAATTTATAAAATAAACAACAATTCAAGCAGTTGTATACATTTACAAATTAAGCCTATTCACAAAAATATTGTTAAAAACATCGAATTCATTTGCCATTACTTTCATTATGCGATGCGCTTTTTTTTTTCTTTTTTTTCTTTTGCCTAGCATGGTTAGGGATGAGGAAGCAGAGAAGACAGATGCGAGGTCTTGAATGAGCACAGCACTCTGATAACAGGCAAGCAAGCTGTTCCTGGCTTTGTTGCACATTAGAATCACCCAGGAAGCTCTTAAAAACTCACAAAGGCCCAGGATCCACCCCCAAGAAATTCTTGTTTAATTGGTCTGGGATGAGGCTCAAGTATTAGTATTTTTTCAGAACTCTCCAGATGATTCAAATATATTAGAGTCAAAAACTACTGCTATCGATTTGGCAGCTTTTTATGTGTTAGAGCAGGTTTTGGTTTTGGTTTGTTTGGTTTTCTGTCAGTAAGCAAAGAGGCTGCTTTTGTCAGGTTTCTCACAAACAGAAGCTCCCTCACGGAATATGTTTCTAAGAGGGTTTCCAGAGAGAAATTGTCAAGAATGAACATGACCAAATGACCAAATCCTGCCATTGGCCAGTCAGAGCTGAAAATTTCCTCCTGAACTTTTTGTATTTTTCAATGAAATGTGTACAGTGAATCAGAGAGAGATAATTTCATTCACAATTCTGCTCTCCCTTTGGTTGAAAGTGTCAACCTGAGCTAGTTATTTCACTTCTCAACTCTGAAAGGAGGACAATGACAGCAGGTAAATCACAGGGGCTTATAAGAATGAAGAGAAAGCATGCACGCCCAGCCCTAGCACTGAGCCTAGCATTTGGCACGTGGGAAGTTCTCTGTGAACGTTAAAATTGCTGTTGGTAAAGGGAATTGTACTGAGTAGCAACTGTAGTGAGTGAGGTTTATTGGTCTCAGGAAATGTCTTTTTAATTTTTGCTGAAGCCTGGCTTTAGTCCCTAATGGATTCTTTACAGAAAGTTAAATTGAACTGCATATACTCAACTCTTGACTTTTGATGCATAGCTAAGCAGTTTAACTAAATTTAACTATGATTTTACTGCCAAAATATGCTCCTATGACTATGACTAGGCCGGGATACAGCTCACGTGTCTGCAGAGGAATAAACTAAAACTTACTTTTTCTCTTACAATCTTTAGCAAGATGCTAATGACGGTGTGTGGGCATGCTGCATTGTCAAATGATGCAAGCTGGGTTTATTTTTCCTGTAAAAATTGCTTTATAACAACCTTAAATGAACTGTTAAAAGTAACCAAAAACCAAAACCAAAAAAATCCATATCTACCTCATCCTAGCCTCTTATCCTAACATGGTTGCTAAGTTTTTTGTTTTTTGTTTTTTTTTGCTTTCTTCCAATTCTATTGCATGTGTGACCCATATTATTCTTTTGTGACTGAGGAATCACTGTACCTATTTTGTATTTGATCTTTTCCCCTTGCGAAGATCTTTGGCTGCAGAGCTTAGTAAGCAGAAGCATGAGCACCAGTGTCCGAGTCAGTGCCTTCCAAGTCTCCACTATTTCTGGCCGTGTGACCTTGAACTCTTAGCTCAACCTTTCCATGCTTCATAAAGTTGTATGAGGATTTAGTACATGGGTACTCCACATAATTTCAGCTATGATTTAACAGTTTTTTGTAAGTCCTTTCAATTTGCTACATGACATAAACATTTTCATTATTTAAATGCTGATGTAACTTCACCAATGAAATGTTAATACTCTGAGGAGCGGAAATTGTGTAGACTAAAAAGTACAAATTTCTCTTCTTATTTTCCAGATTAAATTAATTTTTTTTTTTTTTTTTTTTTTTTTTTTTTTTTTTTTTGCGAGAGGGTCTCACTCTGTTGCCCAGGCTGGAGTGCAATACAGCCTTGCATTGCAAGCTCACTGCAAGCTCTACCTTCTGGGCTTAAGCAATCCTCCCACCTCACCTCCTGAGTAGCTGGGACTACAGGCGCATGCCACCATGCCAGGCTAATTTTTTGATTTTTTTGTAGAGATGGGAATGGGGTTTCTCCATGTTGCCTAGATTGGTCTCAAACTCTGGGCTCAAGCAATCTGCCTGCCTCAACCTCCCAAAGTGCTGGGATTATAGGTGTGAGCCACCATGCCTGGCCAAATTAATTTGAATTGGATACATCCAAGTGTATTGAGCGAGTATGTGTAGATAGAAAAGAAAGAAAAAAATGTGGTTATTTGAGGAAGATTTTACTAGATAACCATGCAAGACTGTTATGTAGCTCAAGATTACACAAAATGATTTCTAAACCTCTGCCAGTTTACTGGGTGGTTCTTCACAGATGAAGAAGTTACTATAGACTCACTAGACTCACGTTCAAATGAATCTGATCAAGAGAGTGCTTCCTTGGCCGAACATGGTGGCTCACACCTGTAATTCCAGTACTTTGGGTGGCAGAGGTGGGTGGATCAGTTGAGGTCAGGAGTTCCAGACCACCCGGCCAACATGGTGAAATCCTGTCTCTACTAAAAATACAAAAATTAGCTGGGTGTGGTGGCGTGGGCCTGTCGTCCCAGCTAGTTGGGAAGCTAAGGCAGGAGAATCACTTGAACCTGGGAGGCAGAGGTTGTAGTGAGCTAAGATGGTGCCACTGCACTCCGGCCTGGGCAACAGAGGGAGACTCCACCTCAAAAAAAAAAAAAAAAAAAAAAGAGTGCTTCCTTGATCTGAGCACAGTCAGGTATGGTATTGGTGGAGAAGAAAGACAGAAAAATTAACTCTGCACTTCACACTTTCCACCTTCAAATAAAAAGTGACCAGTTGATGATTTACTGGGATAGGGGATGATCTGTGATGCTCATTCATTCAACAAATTGTCATCACACCCCTGTTATTTGCCAGGCTATGTGATAAGGATGCCATGGGAAAAGAAGCATTCAAGGCCTGTCCTCCTAGAGCTTACCATCAAGGAAGGGGGACAGACGTTAAATGATCAATGGAACAGTGTAAAACTGTTCAATTGACATGCTGTAGGAAGGAAAGGTGCATGGTACAAAGCAAGAGTCTAGAATTAAGGTAGCAGACCTGGCCAGGGAGGTCAGAAAATCTTGCTTAAAGAAGTTGCAGTTGTGCTGAGAGCAGATGGATGAGTAGACATTGATTAGGTGTAAAGGAAGGAAAGAGCATCCTAGCAGAAGGAACAGAAAGTACAAAAGTCCTGTTGCAGGAGGAAGCAGAGCAAGTAAAGGGAATTGAAAAAAGGCCAGGTGGCCAGTCCTGTGACAGAGTGGAGTGAATTACCCTCATGTGGATTGAGCCAGTGGTGTGCTGGAGCTGGCTGTACTAGCTTCTGAGAGCCTGATTCCACACATATCTCTTCCCACCTCCACATTCAGGGATGTAAAGTTTGTAACTTGAAATTGGCCAAGGTGGGTGCATTTACGTAGTAAAAATCAGCCAACTCCCTTACCTTCCCACCCCCATGGCTGGTTAACCAGCACACCACTGGAATGGACTATGTGGAGCTAGGTCCAGATTTAAAATCCAACCATTCCAGATGGTCTGACATCTGAGATTTGATGCAGGGAAGAGACACATCTTGGGAGAGAGCAAGATTGTGACTTTCTGTGTTTATCACGCCTTATGCAGCCAGAGCAAACTAATTAGGTATAAGGACTGTCTTCTGCCCTTGTGTCTTTACCTTTTTCTTCTTTTCTTTTCCCTTCCCTTTCCCCTTCCCTTTCCCTTCCTTCCCTTCCCCTTCCCTTCCCTTCCCTTCCCTTTCTGTTGTTACAAATTTAAATGACTCAACATTCATACCAAATACTGGAGGAAAGTGACTTTCCTCCCTGCAATCCCAGGATGGATGCCTCTTTCTCATGGCCCTTCTCACCTTGAGCTCCTGCTGAATCCTCTCTCTATGCACTCTTCCTCCTGCTGCCCCTGCTTGCTGCTTTACCCCAACGAGGCCATCACCCATCTCAAGGCCATTACCCCTCTTTTTTTTTAAGATGGAGTCTTGCTCTGTCACCCAGGCTGGAGTGCAATGGTGCAGTCTCGGCTCACTGCAACCTCTGCCTTCCAGGTTCAAGCGGTTCTCCTGCCTCAGCCTCCTGAATAGCTGGGATTACAGGTGTGCACCACCATGCCTGGCTAATTTTAATTTTTGTATTTTTAGTAGAGAAGGGGTTTCACTGTGTTGGTCAGGCTGGTCTCAACTCCTGACCTTGTGATCCACCTGCCTCAGCCTCCCAAAGTGCTGGGATTACAGGCATGAGCCACTGCGCCTGGCCCACCTCTCTTTTTTCATTCCCCAGAGCAGCACCAGCACCAGTTACAGGAAAGAAACCACCTTGAACTTCAACATAAGTCCTTACTGCCCTAAGCTCTGGCCTTGGATGGTCTTTCCTCCTGGGGCTCTCAAGGCCCTAGCGTCCACCCTCCCTACCCCACCCGTAATATGATTTGGAAAACTTCAGTTTACAGCCTTTATTCCAGAGTAGGCTCGATATGCATCTTTGCATATCACAAAAGCTCACCATATTGTTGGCTAAACAAAAGAAAAGTCTCCCAGATTGACCCTCAGCAGTAGGATAAATTAACAATATGTTTGTAATTATAATTTTTCTTTTCCTTGGCCAAGGTTTTCTTTCTAAGCAGCGTTCACTACTCCACCAACCTATGATCTTGGGCCATGGGTTTTTATTCTTTGAACATTAATTTTCCTTCACAATGGCAAGTTTGTCATAAGCTGGAGAACTGGAAACACTATCTCTTCCCTGAATGTTGGTAGCCCAGTTCATTTTAGACTGCAATATACAATCTTCCAGTGTTGTTGAGATTTTTTTTTTTAACTGTTTGAGATGGGGTCTCACTCTGTTGCCCAGGTTGGAGTGCAGTGGTGCGATCTTAGTTCACTGCAACCTCCGCCTCATGGGTGCAAGCGATTCTCCTGCCACAGCCTCTTGATTAGCTGGGATCACAGGCACCCACCACCATGCCTGGCTAATTTTTGTATTTTTAGTAGAGACAGGTTTTTTTGAGATGCAGTCTTGCTCTGTCACCCAGGCTAGAGTGCAGTGGCGCAATCTCGGCTGACTGCAACCTCCACCTGCCGGGTTTAAGCGATCCTCCTGTCTCAGCCTCCTGAGTAGCTGGGATTACAGGCACCCAACACCATGCCTGGCTAATTTTTGTATTTTTAGTAGAGACACAGTTTTACCATTTGGCCAGACTGGTCTTGAACTCCTGACTTCAGGTGATCTACCCACCTCGGCCTCCCAAAGTGCTGGGATTACAGGCATGAGCCACTATGCCTGGCCAGAGATTTTATTTTTTTTTAGTTTAGATTCCTTGGCATAATTAGAATGAGACATTCTGCACTCCTCCCCTCTCTGAGTCTGGAACCCTGGATGCCGGCGTGTTGCTGCAGGTTTTCTTCACCATCACAGCCAGCTTGCAAGCTATTAACAGCATGCCCTGCTGGGCACAGGAGACGCAGTAACTCTAGCACCTTTCTCTTCTTCTCATCTTCTTACTCTCCTAACACAGAATTCCTCTGTAGACTTTAAAGAAAAGGTTCTCTGTGCCATTTCAGCCATAAAAGAAAGAAGCTGCTGGAGGGAATACAAGGAAGGCTGTGTTATTGTTGAGAAAATATCTGGCCAGTTTCAAGTTACGGAGTTTTTTCTCGGTGCTTCAGACTTCCTTAGGCTTTCCCTTTCAGTCTCTTTTCCACCCCCACAAGTCTGTTCAATTCATTCACACTAAGGTATAAATGACTAACAAGACTTAATACATTATCATTTCTAGAGCTATTTGCATTTCATTAGGGTAAAAGGATTTAGTTAAAGGAAATACTATTACTGGATGGAGAAGATTATGTTGAAAAGTCACCTTTGGGCTGAGCGCGGTGGCTCACACCTGTAATCGCAGCAGTTTGGGAAGCCGAGGGGGGTGGATCACCTGAGGTCAGGAGTTCGAGACCAGCTTGGGCAATGTGGTGAAACCCCGTCTCTACTAAAAATACAAAAATTAGCTGGGCATGGTGGTGTGCGCCTGTAATCCCAGCTACTCAGGAGGCTGAGATAGGAGAATCGCTCGAACCCAAGAGACGGAGGTTGCAGACTGCGCCATTGCACTCCAGCCTGGGCGTCAAGAGTGAAACTCCATCTCAAAAAAAAAAAAAAAAAAAAGAAAAGAAAGAAAAGGTACCTTTGTGACACCTTTGATATTATTTTCCCCACTCAGTGGGTCAAGCCTTGAAACTAAATATGAGAGCAGAAATTGAAGGCTTGTGTTTTTTGGCTAGAGAGGTCCCCATTGTAATGAATTCAGCACTGACGAATAAAGTCAGTTCTCCCTTTTTAGAACTAGATTGAATTGGTCCCTCTTTTTTAAGGTAAAATCTCTGAGAGGAGTTGAAAGAAAGGAGGTAGTACCTTCTATTCAGTCTTTTATTAATATAAATGTGTATTACTCGTCAATACTGGCCCTAACACTCATCTCAATAAACTCTAAAACAGCCATAAAGGAAGGAAAACAGGGCTAGGCACAGTGGCTCACTGCTGTAATCCTGGCACTTTGGGAGGTCGAGACAGGAGGATTGCTTGAGTGAGGTGGAGACCTGCAACATGGGGAGACCTTGTCTCTAAAAAAAAATTTTTTTTTTTTTTTTGAGACATAGTCTCGCTCTGTTGCCAGGCTGGAGTGCAGGGACATGATCTCTGCCTCCCAGGGTTCAAGAGATTCTTCTGCCTCAGCCTCCCAAGTGGCTAAGACTACAGGCACGTGCCACCATGCCCAGCTGATTTTTTTGTATTTAGCCAGGCATGGTGGTGCACACCTGTGGTTACAGCTACTTCAAGCTGCAGTGAGCCGTGATTGCACCAGTGGGTGACAGAGCGAGGCCCTGTCTCAAAAAAAGAAAAGGGAAAAAAGAAAAAAAGGAAAGAAAACACTCACAGCCTGTGTTGGTCATGCCTGAAAATAAAGAGTCCCCAGTACTATTAATTCTTGCCTTTGAACAAATCTAATTCAAACAAGAAATACTACAAATGCTGAAACTTGTCATTTTACTACCTGGTCTTTGCTCACACTGGTATCTTACATTTTAAGGTTTTGATAGACTATTGAGGCAAAGTCAAATAAACGTCACGAGGTCATGACTGGGGTTGGATTGGGAAATTTGGTCTACTAATTCCAGAAATGAGGACTAGAGATCTGTGCAGATGGAAATGAAGGCCAATTAGACATGATTAACATGTAGATTCAAAAACAAGATAGCATAGCACTTTACTCTGAGAGTTTGCCAGTATAGGTTAGTAAATTAAAATGAAATGCAGTCAAGTTGAGACATCAGAAAATGAGGTTAAGCAACATTATGCAAACATCACAAGACCTGATTAATGGATCCTCACGCTTTGGGAAGATGGATTCCCTAAAGCTGAACAGTGGGTTCTTTTGTGGTTTGATGACCTTATCCACTTTCTGAAGGAAAGGACTTGTACACAAAATAAGGCAGCAGTATTTTTGGTTAGGGCAAATATCAAAATTGCGGATGCATATAAAACTTTAGAGTTGCCCAAAGCTTTTAAAAGTTACTGATATTTAGGAGTATTTGTTTCCTTTTATTTATGCATAGGCTCCCCCACTATAAGATCTGCTTGTAATGGTGCTATTAGCTGCTATGAATAGAAAACTAAATAGTTAAATATAAATTATATTTTGTGGATATAAAGAGTAAGTGATTAGAAAATAGACTGAAGGATCATAATTCCTGGATGATTTTTTAAAATTCCACCTTTACTCTTCCTAAGATTTCATTTCCATAAAGCTGTAGGCTGTTATGGTGCAAATTGCTTGTTGCTGAAGGGCAGCAAGATTTACTTAATGACTATCTGCAAATCATTTTAGAATCTTGAGGGAGGAATGTTATTAGAGCATAGAGCAGTAAATGTTCTCTGTGCAGAGAAAAGCTTCCCCAGCCCATGGCCACGGGCTTTGATCTCATCAGCCCTCATAAAGTCAAATGAATTTCTGTCTTGTGTTTTATAGAGACTTTCTTCTAAGGAGAGCAAACCTCAGTGCAGACATTATCTAATTCCTCCTCTTACATTCATGTAAGGTTGGGTGGGGCAGGTGTTATTATTACTCAACCCATTCTGCAGATGGGGAAACAAAATAGAAAGTTAAGTGACTTTCCCAAGGTCAAAGAGAAGCTGAATAAGAGTCAGAAGGATTCAATTTGGGGTTTCCCAATTGGTGGCCCAGAGCTTTTGCATGCTGACCCCAGAATCATCAAGGAGCAGTTAGACAACTGGCAGGTCATATAGGGCTATGAAAGGAGAGTGGGATTCTGAGCCCGAGGGGCTGTTAACCCTTCTGTTGTTTACTGTGTGATGCTAAACAAGTTATTGGTCCTGCTGGAATTAGTTCCTCTTCTTTAAAAGAGGATATTCTATATTAGAAGTGTGTGCCCCACAAGACTGCTGGATTAGATGAAATAATGCATTTTCAAGTGACAGCACATGATAAAATAGTCCACATCACATAACATTCCAGAGAGTAAAGTTTATGTCCATTATGTTGGCATTCATAAGTACAAATATGAAAGTTGGTCAATAGATGTATTATCTAGATTCATTTCAAATTATGCAAAGTAGTCCATCATTATATTTACTGTAGAATGTATATGATTTTAATGCAGTAAGGGTATGCACAAATCCATGTCTTTGATTCTTTCTTTCAGTCATTATTCCATGACCCTCACTCAGACACAATTATAATTCCTAGGAGGCCCAAGGAGAAGTCTCATTTGTACTCGCAAGGAAGACCTACTAGCTATCATATGGTTCTGTCATTTTCTTCCTTTCCAAGCTTCTCCCCTCACCTCTTTGTGCCTGCCATGCTGCCTGTGGTGTCCATGATCATCATTTCCACCAAGCACAGTTGCTGTGCTCTAGGCATAGCCACCACGGCAACTGGTGTGCTGGGTTCCTCATGGAGTCCAAGAGCCCTGTGTTCTCTGAGTTTTCAAAATACTACAACCACGCTGTGTATGGAGCTGGAATTGCTGGTGGAGGTTGGTGGGGACTTTCCTCTCTACGGGTTATACCTATCCCTGTGACTTTTCTTCCTGTGTTCTGATGTCATAAAGTTTTTAGTGTAATGGCTTCATGACCCACGCAGCACTTGGGGGCTGGATCAGGGGAGAAAATTGAGGGTTGATCACTGTGCTGCTCTTAGAGGTAGCACAGTGCTGCTTCTTCTCTGATCACTAGTGCTGTTTATAAAAAAACTGGATCATGACTGTATTGTGTTTGTCTGAATTGCTTTTTTTTAAGGAAGGATTTTCTTCCAAGAGGCATGTCAGACTCTCAGGTAAACGATTTCTGGTAGGCAACCAATCTAGAATAAGAGACGTCTGAATCCTGGACTGAGCACAGCCATCACTCTCTATTCTTCCATAGGGATATAACTGTGGGCTGGGCACGGTGGCTCACACCTGTAATCCTAGCACTTTGGGAGGCCAAGGCAGGCAGATCACTTGAGGTCAGGAGTTCAAGACCAGCCTGGCCAACATGACAAAACTCTGCCTCTACTAAAAATACAAAAATTAGCCGGGCATGATGTTGGGTGCCTGTAATCCCAGCTACTCAGGAGGCTGAGACAGGAGGATCGCTTAAACCCGGCAGGTGGAGGTTGCAGTCAGCCGAGATTGCGCCACTGCACTCCAGTCTGGGTGACAGAGCAAGACTGCATCTCAACAACAACAAAAAAGAGAGAACTGTGAAGTAAACAAAAAAACAAAACAAAACAAATAAAACACTAAAGTTAATAAATAAAAACATGATTTAAAGATTAGTTTTTTACTCAATGTTTTCAATGAATCATATGTGCTCCTGGGCTTAATTAACTTTATTAGGGAGTGATCAGTTCTTTAGTTTGTAGTAGCTCCTCTTTCCCCTTCAAACATATGAGAATGAAAATAAACAAGAACTATCCATTGGCCACACATACTTCACGTTTCAGAGATTATAGCATTTATTAGGCCAAACAATGTTCCTATTTATAGCTGGAAAGTCTATGTTCCAATGATTCATATAATCATCATTTTTTTGAGGTGGGGGAGGAAGATTATTCTAATTTCTTTTCTTTTCCTTTTCATTCTGTCTGTCCTAAATCCAACTCCACATCTGGAGATATAAATGTTACGGATTATAAAGTGAGATTGTCAATCTGTTGTTGTTGTTATTGTTGTTAGAGCATGAAAAACTATTTCCCCTGGGGGGAGAAAGGCTAATGACAGCATTCAAAACTGAATTGTTCAATTTCTGCCAGATATATGACATCTAAAAAGTGACTTCACTTTTTCTTTTAAAAGACTAATTTTTAGAGCAGTTTTATTTTTTATTTGTTGTTTATTTTTGAGATGGGATCTCACCTTGTCACCCAGGCTGGAGTGCAGTGATGAGATCTCGGCTCACTGCAACCTTTGCCTCCCAGGTTCAACCAGTCCTCCCACCTCTGTCTTCCGAATAGCTGGGACCACAGGCACGTGCCACCATGCCTAGTTAATTTTTCATATTTTTGGTAAAGACAGGGTTTTGCCATGTTGCCCAGGCTGGTCTCAAACTCCTGAGCTCAAGTGATCTTCCTGCTTTAGCCTCCCAAAATGCTGGGATTACAGGCATGAGCCACTGCACCTGGCCTAGACTCACAGCAAAACTGAGCAGAAAGTGTAGAGATTTCCCATAAATCTCCTGCCTTCCCAACCACATGCATAGGCTCCTTATTATCAACCTCCCCCAACAGAGTGGTACATTTTTACAATTAATGAACGTACATTGATATGTCATAGTCATCCTTTACCTTAGGGTTCACTGTTGGTATTGTGCATTCTGTGGGTTTGGACAAATGTACAATAATATGTCCCCATTATTATAGTATCATACAGAGTATTTTCACCGCCCCCCAAATCCTCTGTACTTTGCCTATTCATCCCTCTCCCAACATCTAACTCCTCATATTTTTACTGTCTCCACAGTTTTGCCTTTTCCAGAATACCATGTAGTTGGAATTATACAATATACAGCCTTTTCAGGTTGACTTCTTTCACTGAGTAATATGCAGTAAGTTTCCTCCTTGTCTTTTCATGGCATGCTAGCTCATTTGTTTCTAGCACTGAGTAATATTGCATTGTCTGGGTGTACCAGAGTTTATCCATTCACCCAATGAAGGGCATCTTGGTTGCTTCCAAGTTTTGGCAATTAAGAATAAAGCTGCTATAAACATCAGTGTGCAGAGTTTTGCATGGACTCTCTTTTTTGGCTCTAAATATCTAGAAGAGTACTCACTATATAGGTATTATGGATTTTGGGGTTTGTTAAATTATTATTTATTTATTTATTTCTGAGACAGAGTCTCGATCTGTTGCCTAGGCTAGCTGCGATCTCAGCTCACTGCAACCTCTGCCTCCTGGGTTCAAGTAATTCTCCTGCCTCAGTCTCCCAAGTAGCTGGGATTACTTGCATGGCTAATTTTTGTAGTTTAAGTAGAGACAGGGTTTTGCCATGTTGGCCAGGCTTGTCTCGAACTCCTGACTTCAGGCAATATGCCCGCCTCGGCCTCCCAAAGTGCTAGGATTATAGACATGAGCCACTGCGCCCAGCCTGGGTTTGTTAAATTATATTTGAGACTTTTCATGGAGCAGAACTTTTATGAAACTTAAAACACATGAATTGAACATACATTCCTGCCCTCACCCTGTAAATGTAAGTTTGGCTCAAATATGAATTCCAAAAGAATTTCTGTGTCTAAACTAGAGGCATGAAGAACTAGAGGCTTTACTATCTGCACTAGGCTTTTAAACATATACTCATTAGAATATGAAGATTTATTATGGTTTTTTTTTTTTTTCAATATTCTGTTTCAGGACATTAAAAGTGCTAGAACAGAAGTGCTAAAATTTTGACTCCTAGTTTTTTCTAGGACCATATGTATATGACTAGATCAGGAGAAAAATCTGTAAGCTCGTAAGTAAAGTACTGTTTGTAAAATTTTCAAACTGTTCTTCTGGACTAAGACTGTTGCTCTGAATAGAAGTTTGGAGGTTTTCTTGAGCTCTGAAAAATGTGCATGTTTGTATATGTGCGTATGTGTGTGCACTGGCTATTAAGGAAATAGTTACACTGACTAAACGTCTAATCAAAGGCATAATAGCTAAAGACCTCAAAGCTCATTTATTTTAATTTTTGTGCTCTAGAGTTTTGACTAGCAAACCTTTCTAATATGCACACAGGAGCCTAATAATAGAAATCTGACAGCTCAACTCATTTTGAATGTTCATTAAGAAGTACTTTCCCCCCCAAACCGTTAGTTAACATGAGAAGAGAGTTTGTCTTTTTAGTACACTCAAGACTGCTATCAACTCCGTGGCATATATATAAAGGGGTTAGGAAAAACCGAAAAACTTCCAGAATGACCGTAGGCTACAGGTATAAGAAGAAAGCACCAACAATGTGGCATATTTATAAAAACTGGCAAATCACAGAAGAGCCTGGATGGGGAAGGGTACTTGCCTCCCCTCAGTTTGTCCCTGTGCAAAAGCGGTTAAATCAAGTTACAGCCTGACCTGCTGGGAAAGTACGGTTTAGCAGTCTCACAATTATCACTGTTGTTCAGCTGTAAAAAAGAAAGAAGAGAAGGGTTTTTTGTTGTTGTTGCTCTATTTTATTTTGATTTTAAGAAGTGTTCCAGCATGTTTAGGAAGAGGAAGTTAGATTTATGCCAAGTTATCTCTGATTCTCTCTCTGGATATTCCCTCTTGCTCTCCTCCAGAGGTGGGAATTTCCCTACCCTTCTCCTTGCTTCCCCTGCTGCTTCCAGCTCAGTAGTGGAGCAACTTGCATATAAGCCTTTTCTTAGGCTGCCCACCTTTGACTGAATCCAGGCCTGAGCTAAGTTTTTGATGTATCTGAATATAGTACAACAATTCAGGCAGAAATTCACATCCAAAGAATCTTTTTTTTCTCAATTCAGATAATCTAACAGGCACAGAAAGAAGAACATTTTCTCATCTGATTATCTCAAAATATGCATACAGAAAGACATATAGTTTTGTGATTTTAATCTTCTTTATTTTATGTTTTTCCCTAGTTTATAGTATTTTGCTCTCTCTTTTATTAAAATTTTTTTTTTTTTTTTTTTGTCCAGGTGCAGTGGCTCACGCCTGTAATCCCAGCACTTTGGGAAGCCGAGATAGGAGGACTGCCTGAGCTTAGGCATTCAAGAATTCAAGACCAGCCTAGACAACATGGCAAGATCCTGTCTCTATTTAACTTTTCTTTTTTTCTTTTTTTTTTTCTGAGATGGAGTCTCACTCTGTCGCCCAGGCTGGAGTGCAGTGGCGAGATCTTGGCTCACTGCAGCCTCTGCCTCCTGGGTTCAAGCAATTCTCCTGCCTCAGCTCCCGAGTAACCAGGATTACAGATGCCAGCCACCATGCCTGGCTAATATTTTGTATTTTTAGTCGAGATAGGGTTTCACCATGTTGGCCAGGCTGGTCTCAAACTCCTGACCTCAGGTGATCTGCCCACCTCGGCCTCCCAAAGTGCTGGGATTACAGGTATGAGCCACCGCACCTGGCGAACAATTTTTTCAGAGTCAAGGTCTTACCCTGTCATGCAAGGTGGAGTGTAGTGGCACCATCATAGCTCACTGCAACTTCCTGGGCTCAAGTGATCCTGCCACCTTGGCCTCCAGAGTAGCTGGGACTATAGACATGTGCCACCATACATGGCTTAGCTTTGTCATTTTTCATTAGAAATTCATAGTTTGTTTGGTTTTTTTTACATTTAGTTTGGGAATTTCAAAATTTAAATTATTGCATGTAGTTATATTGTTATCACTTATCATAATGAAATAAAAATAAAGATATAAGCTAGTGCTCATATTCTATTTTCAGTTTCCTCATTTACTGAATATTATTGAATCTTGACATTTTCTGCCACCTGTAATCCTACTTCTTATTTAACTCAAAGATTTTTAAAAATCGATAAGAAAACAGTGGTTTTTCCCATTTTTAAAGACAAGGTTAATTAGATTACTTCAATTCTGAATATTATTTTATGCCCACAGGATGACTGTGGGAGAGTATCATGCTGGGAATGGATGGTAATTGTCCATTTTAGTGTTGTATAAAGCATCTAAATGAAGTTTAAAACTGAAGTTATTAAAAGAGAGTCTTGATTCTATTCTGGGATTGAATGTGGTCCTGAGAGCCAAAGAAATGGACATATGCATCTTGAATTATTGATTCTTTCCTACAGGGTGCGACTAGGGAGAGGAGTGGGTACCTCTGATTATTCTTTTTGCCTCAGGCTCCAATATGGTTTGGGAAGGCACTGATACTGATCTTATCCGCCTTTAAAATTTTAATATTTTGTTCATCATGATTTTTTGTGTGTTCATTCAGCTTTCTAAAATTATTCATTAGAATATTATTTCCCCGGATGACTTTGTTTTTTATGACACTCCCCCAACCTTAAATTTGGTGCACAAGGCAATTTTGTGCCTAACCCTAGCCTGTTTTTCTGTATTTGCTGTTTCCTCAGCTCTCAAGAGTGAGTATCACGGCCATCTCTGATTAGTTGGAATGCTTAGAGCCTGAAACAGTATTCTGCAAAGAATAGATGTTTGTTAAGAGGTTAATGATACCACTGATTGAGATTCGATACTTGCACAGGCCAGGTCCCTTCCAATGCAACGGGTCCAGCAATGTGGGCCAAGGAGTCATAACAATTTGCTTCATGACCTCTACCAAAAGGTAGGGAGAGGCAGGCAGCACTCACTGAGAATACTAGGCTCATTCACGAAGTCAAAGCATCTGCAGGGCCATCTTGAATGCAGCCCATGTACTGTGAGAGTGGCCTGAGTCTACACGACGTACAATACAGAGGCTATGGAGCTAGATCACCTGGGTTTGCAGCTCAGCTGGCCCACTTAGCACTTGCAGGACTCTGGGTAAGTTGTACAACTGCTGTGCTGTTTCTTTCCCTATATCATGGGGATAGTAAAAATATCTGCCTTGGATTACACGCCTGTAATCCCAGCACTTTGGGAGGCTGAGGCGGGCAGATCATGAGGTCAGGAGTTCGAGACCAATCAGGCCAACATAGTGAAACCCTGTCTCTAATAAAAATACAAAAAATTAGCTGGGTGTGGTGGTGTTCGCCTATAATCCCAGCTACTCGAGAGGCTGAGGCAGGAGAATCGCGTGAACCCAGAGGTGGAGGTTGTGGTGAGCTGAGATTGCGCCATTGCATTCCACCCTGGGTGACAGTGCGGGCCTGAGACTCCATCTCGGGGAAAAGAAAAAAAAAAAAAAAGGAGTACCTGCCTCATGAGCTTTCTGTGAGGATGAAATGAATTAATGCATGTATCTTTGAATAGGTTCCTTGGAAAACTGCCTAAGGCAAAAGCTTCTGTGTTAATTTTTTATTAGGGAGTGCAATCCCAGGAGGCGAGAGAGGGGAAAAGGAATGTAAGACAGGAAAGGAGGGAGAGCAAATACAGAGGGTGCGTTGCGCTGCTGGCCTGTCTTCCTGATCACTTGGTTTCACAGAACTGCTCCAAGTCTGTATGAAAACATCTAGAAACAGGCCCTCAGAAAGGAGGAAGAGAAAACTATTCATTCGTCGGCTCCTTCCTGTCTCCTTTCTTTCATAGGTCAAAGTAGACCTATGGAGTTGGAACTCCACCACCTGTAAAAATCGCATTGGCTGGCCCTCTGGGCAGCTGCAAGGAAAGCCAGAATCTCCACAGGGCCAGTCAAACCAGTGTGCAGGTCCGGTGGTCTCTGTCAGTCAGAGTCCTACATGGTGGCTCCTTCCCCTTTAGCTACAGTGGATACGGCTTTACAGCCACAGGAACAATCTGAGTTGTATTGTGGGAACCTGGATTCTTCTCGATACTCTCAAACCTAGAAACTAGCTGCTGCTCCCTCAGCAAAGTATTCTTTTGCGTGTTTGAGGGACATATTTGTTTTTGGCTGTGCCTGGTCTCTCTGTCTCCTACACTGTCCTTGAGGTCTTCAAATATCTTTTTTTTTTTTTTTTTTTTTGGTCATTTGGAGCTCAACTCAAATGTCGCTTTCTCAGAAAGGCCTTCCAGTGATGGGTGCAACTTTCCTTGTTCTCAGACATAAAGAGATGCATGTATATCCTTCTTCTCTTAAACTCTTAACCGTGTTTTTAAAATGCATCTAATTTCGTCCCACAGACGAGGACATTTTATGTTACAAGAGGAAAAGGCGAGAATCAGGGCCTGTGGCTCACTCTCACACTCTGCAGCCTGGCAGTTCACAGCCAAACCACAAATGGAACTAATGTCTCATTATTGGCTTCCCATCACATCTGACCTATTATGAATCAACCTCCTTTCCCTATCAATGTCAAAGCTGGCTTGTTCAGGATGTGAAAAGATGTCATTTCTCTTCCTGTTTCTTTTTCATTCTCTTTAAAACAATGTTGACTTTGAAGTCTTGGCTTATAGTAAATTTAACGCTGGCAAGTGAAATTTGGGGAAAAAAAATCAGCCACACACAAATACAAAAGTTGCTTTTTACTTTATTTCTTTCCCCTTCATCTCTCTGTGCCTCCCTCCTCACAGAACATGTGTATAGTAACCCCCGCCCTGCCACCCTGGGCTTCTACAAGCTCAGTTCTTTAATCCAGGTACTTGTGCCTGGAATGGTTTCTAACCCTCTTTGGTCAACACACGCTAAGTTACTCACAAGGCTCGAGAATTCATATTTTGTGGTAAAGATAATGTGTCATTACAAAATAAAAGATCTAATATTTCCGTTATAATCACCCTCTAATTTAATTTAGGGTTCTTTCAGGAATATTTTTTTCTTTTTCTCTGCTTTCTTATTTGACCCACATCCAAGCAACTTCTGTATAAAGGATAATGGTCAGAATTGACACCTTAACTTAATAAATCCAGAAACAAACACTCTCATAATGGATTGAATTCCTTGGCTTCCACACAGCACAATCATCTGCTTGTTGAGCACTCAGTTCTTTTTAAAAAAATTTTTAACTTTTTTATTATTTCAATAATTTTGGGGCAACAGGTGGTATTGGTTACATGGATAAGTTCTATAGTGGTGATTTCTGAGATTTTGGTGCACCCATCACCTGAGCAATGTACACTGTACCCAGTGTGTAGTGTTTTATCCCCTACCCCTCTCCCATCCTTCCCCCCGAGTCCCTAGAATCCTTTCTATCATTCTTATGCCTTAAGTCCTCATAGCTTAGCTCCCACATATGAGTGAGAACATATGACGTTTGGTTTGCCATTCCTAGTTACTTCACTTAGAATAACAGTCTCCAACTCCAACCAGGTTGCTGCAAATACCATTATTATTATTATCTGAGAAGGAGTTTTGCTCTTGTTGCCCAGGCTGGCGTGCAATGGCATGATCTCAGTTCACCACAAGCTCTGCCTCCTGGGTTCAAGTGATTCTCCTGCCTCAGCCTCCCAAGTAGCTGGAATTACAAGCATGCACCACCATGCCCGGATAACTTTGTATTTGTAGTAGAGACAGGGTTTCTCCATGTTGGTCAGGCTGGTCTCAAACTCCTGACCTCAGGTGATTTGCCCACCTCAGCCTCCCAAAGTGCTGGGATTACAGGCGTGAGCCACTGCGCCTGGCCTAAATTTCTTTAAGTTAGTTTTCACCTTTCTCTGGTGCATCATTGAGTAGCTTAATAATCGACCTTCTGAATTCTTTATCTGGCAATTCAGAGATTTCTTCCTGGTTTGGATCTATTGTTGGAGAGCTAATGTGATCTTTTGGGGGTGTTATAGAACCTTGTTTCATCATATTACCAGAATTACTTTTCTGGTTCCTTCTCATTTAGGTGGACTGTTTCAGTGGAAAGATCTGGAACTCAAGGGCTGCTGCTCAGATTCTTTTGTCCCACACAGTGATCCCTTAATGTGGTCCCCTCCCCCTTCTCCTAGGGATGGGGCTTCCTGAAAGCCAGACCACAGTGATTGTTATTGCCTTTCTGGGCCTAGCCACCCAGCAGGGCTACTGGCCTTCAGGCTGGTGCTGGGGAGTGTCTGCAAAGAGTCCTGTGATGTGATCCATCTTCAGTCTCCCAGATGTGGATACCAGCACCTACTCTAGTGGAGGTCGCAGGGGAGTGAAGTGGACTCTGGGAGTCCTTGGTGTAGTTTTGTTTAGTGTGCTGGTTTTCTCGAATGCTAGTTATGCTAGCAGTGAAGTTATTACATGGATGGACTCAGGACCTCTGGTTAGCCAGAGTGTTGCAGGCAGCGGAATTAGCTGTTGTTTTCTCCTTCTTTGGGGCAGGGTTGTTCTGTTATGAGCTGCCATAATGGCTTGGGTTGGTTGGCCTCCAGCCGGGAAGTGGCACTTTCCATACAGCACCAGCCACAGTAGTAAAAGGGGGATATAATCTTACCCTACATTGGCCAGGATGGGTCCTTGGGTGCCTCAGGTGATGGGCAGGGCCATAGAGCTCCCAAGAGCTTATGTCTTTTGTCTTCAGAGTTTCTCAGCTGTCTCATGGCATTTGCAGCAGCAAGCCCTGAACACTCACTTTTATGATGTCTTAACTGTGGTCAACCAGAGTCTGGTTGGACCCGGCCATTGAAGGGAATGCATGACCATGTGAGACAAGTCTCCTCACGTCAGAGCAGCTCCAATGGTGAGAAAGGTCTTTGAATATTGAGCTGAAATCTACATCCTGTGATACTGGCCCACTGTACTGGTTCACCTTATGAAACAGTGCTTCTGAAAGTACCCCCTGTGGTTCTCCTGGAAATAAAGTCTTTCCACCCTCCACATGAGGCCCTTTGCATGACAGTTGGTGGTTGTGGAGCCCAGATCCCTGCTTTCATAAGCTTAAGTTTGAAGATCTGTGCTCTAAAGCCAAAGAGAATAATGAGGCCAATGCTTCTTATGCATCCTAGTTCTTCAGTTAGGTGGAGACAGGTTATTATTATCCCTTTGTTTCTCCATGTCATCTGTTCTCCAAACCAAGTTTCCCCAATTTTTTCAACTGTCCCTCATATGAAATAGCTCCAAGTCTTATTCTCTTCAAACTATGTTTTATTATTAGCATTTGTCCTAAAATTTCATACTCAGAACTAAACATGGTGCTCCAACTGTGTCCTGAAAGAGGCTGGGGGAGGGTGAAGAATGAAAGGACCAGCCTTCCTTCTTAGAACAGATACTGTATTTTTATAATTTTTATAAGAGAAACCAATGATGAAATTAAATAAATTTCTTTGGTTCAAGATCTTCACTTAGCTGTAGAAAATTTGGTCTAGAGAGAAACAGTTTAAATATAACTATGGAACCGCAAAAGAGAATACTGATGGGTTAGCCTGAGCACTGTGTATGGTAAAACCTCACTCATTACTCTGGATTGCTGATTTAGAACTTTTGGTAGTTGGAATGGGGTTAAGATAAAGATTGTCTTCGGCTTATCTGTGTCAAGTGGATTTAGTAAGCAAAAAAATGGTGGAAAAAATTGTTAGGATATACTTAACCTATTTCAGAGAACACATTTTTAAAGTTTACAATATGGTATCATCTGTATTCTCTTTATGTATTCTCATTTTATATATGAATAAAGTAATTCTTGTTATTTATGAAAGCAAGTCTGTGAGAGTATCTACTTGCTGGCACTCTTTTTGGCCTAAGAGGACATCATCGGATGATAAGACAATAAAATTTTATTTTTTTTAAAGAATATCATATAATTCATAGCTTTCAGTAGTTTAGACTGGCCTGCTTCCCTGCCTATCTGTTGAGTCAAAGTTAACTGCATGCAACATTTGGTAGACCAGCTAAGGGTCTTGACATAATTTATGATATTTACATCTTTTCCTTCATATGGTAACTCACTGGTTATTATTGTCTTTGTGAACAGGTACATCTAAAAATCAAACAAATACAAGACAATTAGTGAATCTTTCCTAACAAGTCATGAATATTGAGCACAGGACTACTATGGAAGCAAACCACTGTGGAATGGAGAACTATGTCCTTCATTTATAGCTCCAAAATAACAGTAGACCCTGGTTTTTCTGCTCTATCTTTCTACAAATTATTTGTCTCCTCCTGATGACACCTCTTCCTCCTTCCACCTCACTAGAGTTAGGGTTTGAATCTTAGTTTTCTCTGCCTAACTTCTCTTTCGGAGAGTTCATTCACTCTTATGGCTCTATCTCCACTTATCCTCTACCCCTGACTTCTTGATCTTTCTCTGTAATTCTATCCTCTGGGCCAGCGGCTGCTATTTGATTTTGAGAGCAAAGTAAATGTTAATCAAGCATCCACTCTGTGGTCCTTCACATCAGTAATCGTATTTATCCTCATAATAATCTCTTGAGGTAGGTTGTGTTACTCCTGTTCAAATATGGGAAAGCAGAAGCTTAGAAAATTATATTCAACGTTGCCTTAAACTGAACATTAGTTTGTGAGGATTATTTGATTATTGTCTGTCACTGTGAGGTCTTCATAATGTTTATAGACCATATCTGCGTTTGTTCAACAATTGTTTGTACTCTGTCTTGTAGACAGTAAGCACTAAAATATCTGTGAATGAATAAATGAATGAGTAAATGAATGAATGAATGGTCAGATATAAATTTTAGGTATATGATGTGTAATAATTAGTTTGATTTGAGAAGTTCAAAGGCAGCAAGACGACTAGGAAGCAACTGCACCAAGTCAGATGACAGACGACATGTGCAGTGGTCATGAAGGTAGTGAGGAGATGGAAGCCATGCTCCTGTTTTACAGGAGAGAGGGCAGTTCATTCAGAGTAGAAACGCCCTGCAAAGATCTTTAGGCTCCTGCACTCACAGGATTTGGAGACTGACTGGACTCCCAGGTTTCTGGGTGGGTGACAGGGTGCTTGATGTTGCCACCAACTAAGTCTGGGAATACAGGAGAAAAATCTTTAGGTCTTTGAGCACCTCACTACCAGATGAATCTTCCTCAAACACCATTTTCATTATGGAACTCTCAAGATTGAGAATCCATAGTGACCCTTTTCTGCACCACAAAACAAATACTGATTTTTTATTTTGGTGTCCAAAGAATTTATTTTGGCATTCAATTATTTGGTACCTTCTCCTCCCCTGATCCCAACTGGATTGTAAACCCTTTAAGGGCTGGGAGCATATCGCATAGTTTTTTGCTGTTGTTGTTGTTGTTGTTATTGTTGTTATTGTAGTACCTAAACATAGTGCTTGGTGAGTAGTATGTGTGTAATACTGTTTGTTTAAAGGACTTGAAAACAATTATATAATAATGGCTTTGAAAGTCATGATTATGAGTACAGAGTAATTTAGGAAAATAATAGTGTAACTTGCCTTTACCTGAATTTATGTTACAATTCATAACAGCAGTCATTTATATAGTGAATCTCATGTGCTACGTATTAATTCTAAATGCTTTACATTGATTAATTCATTTAATTCTTACAACCCTATAAGAATAGATATTATTATTATTCCCATTTTATAGATGAGGACACTGGGAAGTTAAGAACATTCGTTAAAGTTGCACAGGTAGTAAGCGTAGAGAGTTTGGATTTGGACACAGGCAAGTCTGGCTTAAATGTTCACTTAACTGTCACATCTTATACAGCATCTTGTAGCTAACTCAGGACCCATTGATTATCATAGCTACAAGATAGGTAGTTATCTCATTTATCAAAGATGAACACACAACTAAATGCTAAAAAAAAAAAGTAATCAAAATCTATATCACCTTTGAGCAAATATATTTCCTAATTCTCCATCATGTTATGCTCATGCTTAGAATTATTGAAAATGGTAAAGGTTTAAGTCGTTCTTTTGCATCTATAACTCATTTGATTCTCACAAAAAGTTGTGCAGTTGTGGACAAATTTGTTATGCCTCATTTTTGTTTGTTTGTTTCTTTGTTTGTTTTTTGAGATGGATTCTCACTCTGTCACCCAGGCTGGAGTGCAATGGCATGATCTCGGCTCACTGCAACCTCCACCTCCTGGGTTCAAGCAATTCTCCTGCCCCAGCCTCCTCCACCCATCCAGAAACCTGGGAGTTCAGTCAGTCTCCAAATCCTGTGAGTGTGAGAGCCTAAAGATCTTTGCAGGGCATTTCTACTCTGAATGAACTGCCCTGTCTCCTGTAAAACAGGAGCATGGCTTCCATCTCCTCACTACCTTCATGACCACCACACACATCGTCTCTCATCTGGCTTGCTGCAGTTGTTTCCTAGTCTTCTTGCTGCCTTTGAACTTCTCAAATCCACCTGAGTAGTAGATTACAGGCATGCACAACCATGCCCAGCTAATTTTTGTATTTTTAGTAGAGACGGGGTTTCACCATTTTGGTCAGGCTGGTCTTGAACTCCTGACCTCATGATCCGCCTGCCTCGGCCTCCCAAAGTGCTGGGATTACAGGTGTGAGCCACTGCGCCCGGCCTGTTATGCCCCATTTTTAAGAAGAAGATGACACGGCAGAGCTGGAAGAGTAGGGTTTTGCTCAGGGCTCCTGTTTCTAGGTCCAGTGTTTCCACAGCATTAGAGATTGGGTGTCGGACCTGAACTCTTTCAATAAGAGCACATCTTTCAGGAAACAAGCTCTAGGATCCAGTGTTGTGTTACCACACATGTAGGACATATTGAACTTAGAATTGAGATCTCCTAGGTCAGATGTGCATGTGTAAACCACTGAGATTTTGTAAGAATACTTGCTAAAATGTTTTATTTAAAACATCCCTCTATAGTCTTCTAAAATTTTGAAACAATTTACTGTTTATATCCTAATTCTTAGGAGTTTTTTTTATTTAAAAAAAAAAGTTAATGGAAAGTTTCATAACTTAATAATCATAGTTTTTACCATCTTGCTGAATTACCAGTAATAGTTATTGCTATCAATGGTTGTGATTTGGTAACTTGCATTTGATTAATTCACTGAAAATGAATCTTGGCTCATCAATTCATCAAAATGGGAGGGGAATAATAACAAGAATATGCTATTTAGAGTTGTTCTCAGGATTGGCTATATGCATTAATTTGCAAAATGCTTCAAACAGCTCCCCATCCCTAGCAAATATTCAGTAAATATAAACTATTATTTTTATTAACATTATTATTAACATAAGTACTAATGGTCCATAATAATGATCTTTTCAGGACGGTATTCCAGTATTTTAAACAGTGGCACCAAGAGCTGTTTTATGTAAGACTTGTGTTCCCAACTATTCCTGAGAGCTCTTTTGGGATCTTTCACCTGTTATTTTCTCTTAAGTCCTTACCAAGCCATTATATTACCCTAGGCCACTGTTAGGGCCTTATCTTTCTCTCTGTTAGACAAAAGTAGTAGTTTTTTCCTCCAGTGTTATCTTCTAGGTGACATATTGAAAATTTAGTGGAAAGTTGAAGTCTGGAGTTAAAGATCTAGTAGTGGTGTGAAAAGCATTTTATTGCTATTGTCTACCAGCTAACAACTTATTGATCAAGAAGATAAAAATTTTAGTGATCTTTATCAAGTGTACCCTACAAGATTGATGCCCCTGTGTTTAACCTTACTTTGTGGTGATTGCCACAACTACTTTTTCATTATGTCACCTGACACTATTTTTTTTTAAACAGATCAAGAAATAAACTATTCAAAACAAAGAAAATTCACAAGAAAAAGATTTTGACTCATGAAAGGGGTACCCCTAACTTTCCTTGCTGGGTAAAATGAATCATTGTTAGGTAATGACCTCAGGACAGACTTATTAAAACAAAACATAATATTTTCGTTTTCCTTTTTCTTTGAATTTCACTCTTACGGATTTGTGGTTATAATGAAACATCCCTCATTTTATTTCAGAGCTATCTTCTGAGACTAGAGTCATTTCTGTGCCAAAGCTACAACTCTCAAAGATGCCTGGCTGGACACACTGGGAAATTCGTGTGCATAAATGAGCTAATGTACTGTTGTGTTCTTATGACCAGTGGGAAAATAGTCAAGATTCCCCCTAGTTCTTGGAAAATTTCTTTCCTTCCCACCTTCCTGCCCTTGTCCCATTTCTCTGGTTTTACCTTCCTCTCTCTGTTTCCTTTTCACTTCATATTGTCTTCTTCTATTTTCACTTCTTTTCTCCTATCTTCCCTCCATTCCTTTACCTTGACCCTTTCACCCTGATTTCTTCTCTCTATTATTTTTTTCCATCTAGGAAATTCTATGGCATCTTGTAAATCCAAAATACGAACCATTACAGAAGACCAAGAGACTAAAGCTAAAACATGTAATCAGGTTATCTTCCTGTCCTTGCATGCTTGCCCTGTTTCCCTAAGGATTCATTTCCACCATAGTTCTTGGCTCTTGGTTCCCTGTTACATTTACAGTCTTGTTCCTAGGCCTACCTCTTTATACTTTGCATCTGTATGTACTCTCTCTCTTTCTTACCTTTAGCCCACTCTATCAGGCTCTGGTGTGGGTTTGCAGTGCTGCGTCTGCTCCTTGTCACTTTCATGACACCTTCTGTGTCCTGCTTCTATCTAATTTTCCTCTAGTGAGCCCTACGATGGGCCTGTCCAATCTGCTTCAAGGAGGGCATGGCCATCTCTCCAGCTCACTCCTTCCCTGACATTTGCTAGGTCAGTGTCGTCTCCTGGGCTGAATGGTTCAAGTATTAATTTATTATAATATTTATTAATTCAACCAAAATGTATCAAGCTCTATACGTGATAGTAAAGATAAAGGCAGCAGACCTTTTCTTTTTTCACATATTGCTTGTTTTTTTTCCTTGAGTTTCTTAAATTCTACTGAATCTAGGAAAGCAAATATTGTTATGCATTTCATTTAACACCCTTCAAATAATACTGGATAATTAATTTTTATGCAAAATTAAACCTAGTAGGCATTTTTAATTGAAGTATAATTTACATGGCACCAAACTCTGACTCACCTTGTTTCATTGACTGTAAGTACGATATCCTTGTAAAATTAAACAGAACAAAACTGAATGATTAACACAGTTCTCCATTTTTGATTCAGACATTTTGACCCTCTTTAGGTCTGAAGCTTTATACAGACACAATCAGAATTTAGTAATAATAAGTACATTTCACCCAGGTATTATTTGGTGGTTGTATGTGTTTACCAAAATGGAAAAAAAAAAAAACCCAACAAACTACACAAAACATATTGAAAAGTCCATGAGGAATCTGACTTATCTTAAAGCACACACATTCACAGAAAAATAAAGTTTCAAAAAGCAATGTATGTTGAAGTTAGGACAAATACCTAATGCATGCAGGACTTAAAACCTAGATGTTGGGTTGAGAGATGCAGCAAACCACCATGGCGCATATATATCTATGTAACAAACCTGCACATTCTGCACATGTATCCTGGAACTTAAAGTTTTTTTTTAAAAAAAAAAAAAAAAAAAAAAGGGCCGGGCACGGTGGCTCACGCCTGTAATCCCAGCACTTCAGGAGGCCAAGGCAGGCAGATCATCTGAGGTCAGGAGTTCGAGACCAGCCTGGCCAACATGGTGAAACCCCGTCTCTACTAAAAGTACAAAAATTAGCTGGGCGTGGTGACGGAACCTATAATCCCAGCTACTCAGGAGGCTAAGACAAGAGAATCGCTTGAACCCGGGAGGTGGAGGTTGCAGTGAGCTGAGATCATGCCACTGCACTCCAGCCTGGAAGACAAGAGCAAGACTCTGTCTCAAAAAACAAAAACAAAAACAAGGAAACAACAACAGCAACAACAAAACAATGTATGTTAAAGTGAATGGAAAAGAGATTAAGATCCTTGTTGAGTCAAAAAAATTATAGCTCTTTATGTAACTCACAGTCAAAAACAATGCTCAACATTCCTTACTACTGTCTTTCTGACTTCAACCCTCAACTGAACGAGTCTTATCATTTTAATATTAGCATGTTTACGGTAACGATAATGTCATTAAATTAAGTGTATATATAATTATAAGCACTATTAAGCTTTAACTTGGTTTTCTTTTCAGATAATTTTTAACAACCAATGTTTCTATTTGCAAAGTAATGCACAGATGTGAGTAATTGATATATTATTTGTAGTAACACTCTCCTTTGCAAGACAAGTACTCTAATTAAAATCAACAGATAGCATGAAATCACGCCGGCTCCAGCAAAATGAGCACTTTGGAAAATGCATCCCAAATGAGAAAATGAGATTTCCTTGAGTCTGATGTCTTTTGTGCCTCCGTGCAAAAACACCACCTAGCTTAGGACACTGAACAGAGATGTTACACTACTCTGTTCTCCAGGCTAAAAAATAAGCAGTATTTAAATTTCCCACTAAATCATTCTGATTAAAGCTTAAGATACAAAATCGAGCATCTTCTCTTAATGAACTTTTAAGGGTAAAGAATTAATGTGAACCGAGCCCCTATGATGCATGTTATTTCATTTATTCCTTTAACACTTTGGGGTAGACACTGGTGTTCCTGTTTCACTGGTGAGGGAATCAGAGCTCCAAGAGGTTAGGTCAGTTGTCCAAGGCTGTGGAGGCAGCAATGCTATTCAAACCTATGTCTGTTGACTCCCAAACCCATGCTTGTTTCACTGTATATTACATTACTTTCTCCTGTTTGTGTTTGAGTTGATAGGATAGAAAATCACTCTATCATCCATAGTTGCTGCCAGGTGTTTCCACTGGCAGGGGCTGGGGACAGCCTTACAGCCTCCTCTCTTGAGGAGTTCTTTCCAAAGTGCCAGTTCAGAAAACAAGGATCACAAGACTGGAACTAAGCAGCCCCAGACAGGTGCAGGAACAGTGGAAGAGAGGTAGCTGAGACCCATTTACGACACTGTCCGAGCAGTGCAGGTGGAAGCTGGTTGGAAAGCCATTAGGGGGCTTTAGAATAGTTGCAGATGAAGAAAGGGGAGGGGGGACTGGGAAAGAGAGGCAGGTAATACAGAACTGAGGGAGGGAGAAAGTGGCTTGAAGGTGAAGAGGTTAAGTGGTTAGAGAAGGGAGAGTGGATGAGGATTATCAGAAGGCACAAGGAGGGCTTTGTGGTGAGAGCAGAGGGTGGAGGGCAAGGCACAGATGAGACGGGAAGGAACTTTGCCTAAAGAACGAAAGAAAGAATAAGCACAGTTTTATCTTCATTAGAAGTGGAAGTTTGTCTTATGTGACAGGTTGTTCCAACCCATTGTGTTGGGCAAAGATATTGGATTATCTCAACTGTTTACCATTAGAAATGTGTAGATTCCTGGGGCTACTTTATAGCAAATGCTCCCTAATATGCCCGAGCTTGTGGAATTCATTATATGCAGTGGTGTGGTGAGGTAAAAACAGCATGTATTGAAAGCTCCCTCACTTCTGTTCAATTAACCAGAATCCTCCCAATTTAAGAGCATACAGAGATGAAAAATAATTTTTCAAAGCATAGATAACTTATCTTCAGGGGCCAACTATATGTGATTCATAGATTTCCTGGGGGTGAATTATACTTTAAAATATAACACATAGAGTCATCACCAGGTCCTGAAAGTCCTGTTTAAGTTTGTTGGAAATGTTGGTAAACTTCCTTAGATACCCAAAGGCCACATTGAGTTCACAGCTCATTTCATGGAGTTTGCAAACCTTTCAGCAATGCTGAATTGGATTTCAGTTGAATTGCATGCGAACGTGGGCCAAGTTTCAAGGGAACATTGGGTATTTCTTTCAGGTAGAAGCCAGGTGAAACTCAAAGGGTCCAAAGTGGGTTTTGCTTTGAGTTTCCTTTTGGTTCTGCTTGAACTTGACACTCAAAGTGAAACTCAGGAGATCTGAACTTCTTGCAAACTCGGGCGCAAAGGGAGGTTTTTGGAAGCAGAACTTGCATGCTGAAAATGCTGAGCTAACAGTACAAATTGGTGCTTCACTTTGCTCTGCCCAAACCTCTGAAGACGGTTTCATCTGGAAAAAGAAGTTTTCTTGTAGCATGTGTAGAGTTTAGAAACGCGTTGCAAGAGGACTTTGGGCTTACTGACAGATTGCCTGCAACAAATTCCTATAATGCCAGATTGCCAGCCAGAGTCCTCTAAGTAGCCTATGGAATGGATTAACCAAGTTCCTATATCGCATCCTTGAATTTACATTAAAGCCATGTTGTTTAATTCAAATGGAATCTGAATGTATTAGCTGGATCGTTGACCATAGTGACATGAAAATATTATCTTATTTGTGAAAATGAGTAACTGGAAAAAAAATCCTGAGTTTTCTCCCCTCACCCCACCTCCGTTAAACACATCCATAAAGACCAACATATGACTGTCGTTAAAAGATAAAGGCACAATACGCACATAGATGATTGAATTTCCAAGATATTTTATAAGATATTCTTCTGACCTGAATCGGGGTTGGTGTTAGGGCAGAGGGAATCTAATTTAGTTTTGGCAAACAAGCCTGAATACTAAATTAAACTTAACAGAAATGAGGGTTTTTTCAGAAAGGAAACAGGCTGGCAGAATTTTGGCATGTCAACAAAAGGAAATCACACAAAGAGAAAAGGATTAGTCAAAATAAAGATCAAATGAAGATCAAAAATAAATTGGCTTCAACCCAGGAAACATTTGTTACATTTTACAAGCAGGTCTTTCCTTCCCCAGTGTGAAGAACAGAGGAACCACCTGATCTTCCCTTAAAGGTCACTGAGCACCCTACATACCTGTGAAGAAATGCTCCTGGAGCCCCTGAGAAAGCCCAGCACAGGTGCGGCACTGGGAAAAAAAAAAAAAAAAACTTCCTATTCCTACAACGATAAACGACATAAAGCCAATGAATATTGGTAAGCAGATTCTAAGGAAGTGATGGACCAAGTATTTATGCTTCCCAAATACTTGCACAGTGGCTGCTTTAACATAATGAACAAACAACATCTATCTCACTATCCAATCTTTCTACATGTTAGGCATTCTGAAAGACAGTGAACTTTTTCAGTCTCAAAGGATCTTGTTTGATGCATCATTATAACCAAGGTCACATAATTTGTGGGGGCCCATACAAAATGAAATTGCAGGATCCCTTGTTCCAAAAGCAGGAAAAAGTGCAGTAAAATGTACTAAATGTAAGACTTCTTCTTTTCTTCTAGGGCCTCTTTCTCAACTTATAGTGTTTTTTATTTTCTAATTAATGTTATTCTAGGTAAAAAAAAAATTAAAACTTGAAATCATTAGCATGAATTTTACTGCTCATTTTTGTTTTGTGTATGGCTAGTCTTACATGCAAATGTAAGAGCATTGCCTTAGTATGGCAGAATTACCGAAATTGCACAATTTGTAGTTTGTAGTTCACACATACATACGCATTTCATTCTTACCAGAACAGTGGAAATGCTTCACAAAATTAATTCAACTTTTTTCATTTCACTCCTTGATATGCATATATTGTGGCAACACTCTCTACCTTCAGCTTACTGATGAGTAAGGAAGGCTTGAAAGAAAAGGGACTATGGGTTACCCTATCTGTCCCTAACACAGAGGATTTATAGATGGCTTTGCTGGAGAAAGTTACATCTGGAGCCAGTAGAAGCAAGGTATAGATGTGAGAATTTCAGGATAACAGTCTGGTAAAGGGCAGGATTACTGCATGAGATATAATACACTTTAACACAACTGATGATTTTATTTTTTTCTTGTTTTTGCATCTTTTGGATTCTCTATAATTAATTGACACATTTTCTAAGTGAGGTGTTCAGACTCATCATGAGAATGAGATCACCTCCACCAAATGCCAGCGTCATTCAGAAACTTCCATCTTAGGTCAGAGATCATAAATCCAATCCTGACTAAGCCATTCACACAAACGTTCACAATATGTAGGCAGTCCCAATATCTTTTCTAAAACGATGTCTAAAAATAAATTCTACGAAGAATACAATACTTTAGACTCTACAGAGGAGCTAAAAATGGAATGCTGCTGGACATTGAAATGTTATTTAATTCTGAAAGGTGATTTTCTGTGAAATCAAACTCTGAGGTCCTTGTGATACTGTAATTATCCTACCTGTTTAAAGAAAAAGGAGGCCTCAATTGTAGGAAACCATTAGCTTCTGTGTTTTTGTGTGTTTTGTACTTTTTTTGAATAGATGAAGACATACAAATAAGATTTTAATCTATCTTTAAAAAGAGTGTTGTATATTAACTTCTGAATTTGAAATGCATTTACCCTTCATGTTGTTTTATTATTTTGCAAATAAATACACCCAAATTATTTAAGAACACATGCACTCATTTTACTGGTATATGCAAGTAAATAGATATACCGATATATAAACTTAAGGAGCTATTATACAAGGATGGGTAAATTAGGTGAGTGTGAGCAGGAAGGGAAACAAATTCTCAAGGTGTATACTGCAGTGTCTCTTCAAATTACTTGGTGGTCTTAGACAGCTGTGGCAGGCAAGATGCTCATAGACGGGCCTAGCATCAAGCTATGAAGCCTGAGCCATCTCTTGGGGAAAAGCCTGAGCAGAACCCGAAGAAATGATGACCCATACATTTTTATTGGAGGCATAAGTTAGAAAACCAGTGCAGAAAAACACTGTTTTTTCTTAAACCATTCAATTATAGCTAAATAGATTATCTTTTAAAACAAAAATGAAAAAGAAAAGAGGAGAAGGAAGGCTGATCCACTAAGTATGTGAGATCATGTTTATACTCAGGGTATGGGCCCAGTCAGTGTTGAACCCTTGATGGCTACAGATATTCCCCTAAATCATAACCTCAGAGCTGTGCTTCATTAGTCATATGGAGAATCACAGAAGAAAATGTGGGTTAGTTTGTGCAAATGAAACACGACTCCAGGAAAAAACAGCGCAACGTGCGTGCCCTGGAGACCATGGTTCCGAAACATTTTACACAAGGGAAAACATTTTATAAACAGCAAATGCCACATGCTTTTGAGTGTCTGAATAGTAGAAGTGGCTTTTCACTCTCATTCAGTATCCCTTGTGACCAAGCATCTGCTCCCTACCTACACATAGCAATGACCACAAATCCTATATTTAGTAGAACTATGCTCACTTGTTACTTAGAAAAATAAATTGCCCATTTGAATTTTTATGTATTATGATCTAGAACTCACATGGATTATCTGCGTTACTTTTTCCCTTACAAATCTGAAGGGGAAAAAAAGTTTAATTTTGATAGACATTTTTGGACTAGACTTCTGGGAGTATTTTATATTTTGTGATCCTCTTTTTCTTTTTGTAAATTTCTTTATGGGAAAGACAAGGTTCAAAAAGCAAGTGGTTGTGGTCTGTTTTCTTAGACTTGCCTGGCAGTGCCTACTCATTTCTTCGTGGCTGGACCTAAATGCCAATGATAATGGCACAGGCATAAGTGACAGAGCAAGGGAAATGTCAACCAGATTAATTTGAATCAGCCCAAGGCTGCCTTTATTCCTGGATTTTTTCACTGATATGTTGTTTAAAGATTAGAAAGCAAACTTTAGCAAATACATCTATTTTATTTTTAATTTTTAATTTTTTTATTTCAATAGGCTTTGGGGGAACAGGTGGTGTTTCATTACATGAATAAGTTCTTCACTGGTGATTTCTGAGATTTTGGTGCACCCATCACCCGAGCAATATACACTGTACCCAATGTATAGTCTTTTATCCCTTGCTACCCTCCACCCTTTCCCCTGAGACCCCAAAGTCCAATGTATGATTCTTATGCTTTTGTATCCTCATAGCTCAGCTCCCACATATGAGTGAGAGCATACGATGTTCGGTTTTCCATTCCTGAGATACTTAACTTAGAATAATAGCTTCCAATTCCATCCAGGTTGCTGTGAATGCCATTATTTTGTTCCTTTTTATGGCTGAGTCATATTCCATTATATATATCACATTTTCTTTATCCACCTGTTGATTGATGGGCACTCGGGTTGTTTCTATATTTTTACAACTGCAAATTGTGCTGCTGTAAACATGCATGTGCATGTGGGTTTTTTGTTTGTTTGTTTTTTGTATAATGACTTCTCTTCCTCTGGGTAGATACCTAGTAGTGGAGTTGCTGGATGAAACAGTAGATCTACTGTTAGTTCTTTAAAGAATCTCCACACTGTTTTCCATACTGGTTGTACTAGTTTACATTCCCACCAACAGTGTAAAAGTGTTCCTTTTCACTACATCCATGCTAACATTTATTATTTTTTGATTTTTTGATTATGACCATATTTGCAGGAGTGAGGTGGCATCACATTGTAGTTTTTATTGGCATTTCCCTGATCATTAGTGATGTTGAGCATTTTTCCACATGTTTGTTAGCCATTTGTATATCTTCTTTTGAGAATTGTCTATTCATGTCCTTAGCCCATTTCTTGATGGGATTGTTCATTTTTTTTCTTGCTACTTTGTTTGAGTTCTTTGTAGGTTAGGGATATTAGTTCTTTGTCAGATGTATAGATTGTGAAGATTTTCTCCCACTCTGTAGGTTGTCTGTTAACTCTGCTGATTATTTCTTTTGCGGTGCAGAAGCCTTTTAGTTTAACTAAGTCCCATCTGTTTATCTTTGTTTTCATTGCATTTGCTTTTGGGTTCTGAGTCATGAACTCTTTGCCTAAGCCAATGACTAGAAGGGGTTTTCCAATGTTATCTTCTAAAGTATTTATGGTTTCTGGTCTTAGATTTAAGTCTTTGATCCATCTTGAGTTGCTTTTGGTATAAGGTGAGAAATGAGGATCCAGTTTCATTCTACATGTGGCTTGCCAATGATCCCAGCACCATTTGTTGAATAGCATGTCCTTTTCCCACTTTATATTTTGTTTGCTTTGTCAAAGATCAGCAGCCTGTATTTGGCTTTATTTCTGGGTTCTCTATTCTGTTCCATTGGTCTGTGAGCCTATTTTTATACTAGTACCATGCTGTTTTGGTGAGTGCGGCCTTATAGTATAGTTTGAAGTCAGGTAACATGATGCCTCCAGATTCTCCAGATTTGTCCTTTTTGCCTAGTCTGAGCAAATGCATTTCTTTTCCCTTTTTTTTTTTTTTTTTTTTTGAGATGGAGTTTCACTCTTGCTGCCCAGGCTGGAATGCAATAGTGCAATCTCGGCTCACTGCAACCTCCACCTCCCAGGTTCAAGCGATTTTCATGCCTCAGCCTCCCAAGTAGTTGGAATTACAGGCATGCACCACCCCCGGCTAATTTTGTATTTTTAGTAGAGATGGGGTTTCACCATGTTGATCAGGCTGGTCTCAAACTCCTGACCTCAGGTGATCCACCCGCCTCGGCCTCCCAAAGTGCTGGGATTATAGGCATGAGCCACTGTGCCCAGCCTGCATTTTAAATATTATAATGAAAATAGTTTTGACCTCATGGACCTCAGACCATACTTTGAGAGTCACTGCTGTGAAGTGGTTATTTCCATATCTGATTGATATTAATATAAGTATAGGTAGCATACTATATGCTTCATCCTCACTTTGCTTATTTTCCACTTAACTATGTATTCTGAAGATCTTTCCACATAAATATAAGGAAAGCTTCCTCACTGGCTTTTATAATAGCCTGCTTTTCCATTGTCTGCATTGACTATAACTGATTTTAGCAGTTCTCTTTTGAATTCCGCCTGTCCCATTTAATTATTTTTCTATAATAAATAATAATGTAGTGGACAGCCTTGTAAATACAGAATTTTATGTACAGTCAGGTGTATATGTGAGAAAACACTGCAGAAGTAGGGTGCAACTTGCAGTTTCTTATATTTGGCCAAACGTCCCTTAATGGTGGTTGCTCTGTTTTGCACACCCACCCTGAACAGGCCTTCTCCCCCAACTTGCTGGTGGAAACTTTGCAAATCTGTCAGGTGAACAATGTTATCTTAGTGTAGTTTTAATGTGTGTTTCTCTTCTTATAAACAAGGCTGAACATTTTTTCATATGTTAGGGCCATCTGTATTTTTTCTGTGAACAATAGGTTTTCTTTCAGGTTTTTTTTTTTTTTTTTTTTTTTTTCCTCAATTTCTAGTGACTTTTAAAGTATTAGGGACGATATAGAGGGACTTTTAGAGTATTGCTCCTGCTACGAATTTCAAATGCTTTATCTTAATTTGTCATTTGTCTGTATAGTTGTTTGTGGTGTCTTTTGCCATGTTGTATTTTTCCATTTTTATGCAGTCAACTTGATCAGTCTTTTTTTTTTTTTTTTTTATTTCTTGGCTTCCAGATTTTGAGACTTGGTTTAGAAAGGCTTTTTCTACTCCAAAGTTGTAAAGAAATGCACAAATATTTTCTTCTTGTATCTTTACTTTCCCGTATCATAGTGTACATTAAATTATCGACACGTGTAGAGTACCTTGATATTTATTTATTTTTATTATACTTTAAGTTCTAGGGTACATGTGCACAACGTGCAGGTTTGTCACATATGCATACATGTGCCATGTTGGTGTACTGCACTCATTAATTCGTCATTTACATTAGGTATATCTCCTAATGCTATCCCCTCACCCCCACCCCACAACAGGCCCCGGTGTATGATGTTCCCCTTCCTGTGTCCAAGTGTTCTCACTGTTCAGTTCCCATCTATGAGTGAGAACATGTGGTGTTTGGTTTTCTGTCCTTGTGATAGTTTGCTGAGAATGATGGTTTCCAGCTTCATCCATGTCCCTACAAAGGACATGAACTCATCATTTTTTATGGTTGCATAGTATTCCATGGTGTATATGTGCCACATTTTCTTAATCCAGTCTATCATTGATGGACATTTGGTTGGTTCCAAGTCTTTGCTATTGTGAATAGTGCCGCAATAAACATACATGTGCATGTGTCTTTATAGCAGCATGATTTATAATCCTTTGGGTATATACCTAGTAATGGGATGACTGGGTCAAATGGTATTTCTAGTTCTAGCTCCTTGAGGAATCGCCACACTGTCTTCCACAATGGTTGAACTAGTTCATAGTCCCACCAACAGTGTAAAAGTGGTCCTATTTCTCCACATCCTCTCCAGCACCTGTTGTTTCCTGACTTTTTAATGATCACCGTTCTAACTGGTGTAAGATGGTATCTCATTGTGGTTTTGATTTGCATTTATCTGCTGGCCAGTGATGATGAGCATTTTTTCACGTGTCTGTTGGCTGCATAAAAGTCTTCTTTTGAGAAGTGTCTGTTCATATCCTTTGCCCACTTTTTGATGGGGTTGTTTTTTTTTTTCTTGTAAATTTGTTTGAGTTCTTTGTAGATTCTGGATATTAGCCCTTTGTCAGATGAGTAGACTGCAAAAATTTTTTCCCATTCTGTAGGTTGCCTGTTCACTCTGATGGTAGTTTCTTTTGCTGTGCAGAAGCTCTTTAGTTTAATTAGATCCTATTTGTCAATTTTGGCTTTTGTTGCCATTGCTTTTGGTGTTTTAGACATGAAGTCCTTGCCCATGCCTAAGTCCTGAATGGTATTGCCTAGGTTTTCTTCTAGGGTTTTTATGGTTTTAGGCCTAACATTTAAGTCTTTAATCCATCTTGAATTAATTTTTGTATGAGGTATAAGGAAGGGATCCAGTTTCAGCTTTCTACATATGGCTGGCCAGTTTTCCCAGCACCATTTATTAAATAGGGAATCCTTTCCCCATTTCTTGTTTTTCACAGGTTTGTCAAAGATCAGATGGTTATAGATGTGTGGTATTATTTCTGAGGGCTCCGTTCTCTTCCATTGGTCTATATCTCTGTTTTAGTACCAGTACCATGTTGTTTTGTTTACTGTAGCCTTGTAGTATAGTTTGAAGTCAGGTAGCATGATGCCTCCAGCTTTGTTCTTTTGGCTTAGGATTGACTTGGCAATGCAGGCTCTTTTTTGGTTTCATATGAACTGTAAAGTAGTTTTTTCCAATTCTGTGAAGAAAGTCAATGGTAGCTTGATGGGGATGGCATTGAATCTATAAATTACCTTGGGTAGTATGGCCATTTTCATGATATTGATTCTTCCTATCCATGAGCATGGAATATTTTTCCATTCGTTTGTGTCCTCTTTTATTTCATTGAGCAGTGGTTTGTAGTTCTCCTTAAAGAGGTCTTTCACATCCCTTGCAAGTTGGCTTCCTAGGTATTTTATTCTCTTTGAAGAAATAGTGAATGGGAGTTCACTCATGATTTGGCTCTCTGTCTGTTATTGGTGTATAAGAATGCTTGTGATTTTTACACATTGATTTTGTATCCTGAGACTTTGCTGAAGTTGCTTATCAGCTTAAGGAGATTTTGGGCTGAGACAATGGGGTTTTCTAAGTATACAATCATGTCATCTGCAAACAGGGAAAATTTGACTTCCTTTTCCCCTAATTGAATATCCTTTATTTCTTTCTCTTGCCTGATTGCCCTGGCTAGAACGTCCAAAACTATGTTGAATAGGAGTGGTGAGAGAGGGCATCCCTGTCTTGTGCCGGTTTTCAAAGGGAATGCTTCCAGGTTTTGTCCATTCAGTATATTGGCTGTGGGTTTGTCATAAATAGCTCTTATTATTTTGAGATATGTCCCATCAATATCGAATTTATTGAGAGTTTTTAGCATGAAGGGCTGTTGAATTTTGTCAAAGGCCTTTTCTGCATCTATTGAGATAATCATGTGGTTTTTGTCTTTGGTTCTGTTTATATGCTGGATTACATTTATTGATTTGCATATGTTGAATCAGCCTTGCATCCCAGGGATGGAGCCCTGGGATCATGGTGGATAAGTTTTTGATGTGCTGCTGGATTCAGTTTGCCAGTATTTTATTGAGGATTTTCGCATTGATGTTCACCAGTGATATTGGTCTAAAATTATCGTTTTTTATTGTGTCTCTGCCAGGCTTTGGTATCAGGATGATGTTGGCCTCATAAAATGAGTTAGGGAGGATTCCCTCTTTTTCTATTGATTGGAATAGTTTCAGAAGGAATGGTACCAGCTCCTCCTTGTACCTCTGGTAGAATTCGACTGTGAATCCGTCTGGTCCTGGACTTTTTTTGGTTGGTAACCTATTAATTCTTGCCTCAATTTCAGTGCCTGTTATTTGTCTATTTAGGGATTCAACTTCTTCCTAGTTTAGTCTTGGGAGGGTGTATGTGTCCAGGAACTTATCCATTTCTTCTAGATTTTCTAGTTTATTTGCATAGAGGTGTTTATAGTATTCTCTGATGGTAGTTTGTATTTCAGTGGGATCGGTGGTGATATCCCGTTTATCATTTTTTATTGCATCTATTTGATTCTTCTCTCTTTTCTTCTTTATTAGTCTTGATAGTGGTCTATCAATTTTGTTGATCTTTTCAAAAAACCAGCTCCTGGATTCATTGATTTTTTGAAGGTTTTTTTGGGTCTCTATCTCCTTCAGTTCTGCTCTGATCTTAGTTATTTCTTGCCTTCTGCTAGTTTTTGAATGTGTTTGCTCTTGCTTCTCTAGTTCTTTTAATTGTGATGTTAGGGTGCCAATTTTAGATCATTCCTTCTTTCTCTTATGCGCATTTAGTGCTATAAATTTCCCTCTACACACTGCTTTAAATGTCCCAGAGATTCTGGTATGTCGTGTCTTTGTTCTTATTGGTTTCAAAGAACATCTTTATTTCTGCTTTCATTTCGTTATGTACCCAGTAGTCATTCAGGAGCAGGTTGTTCAGTTTCCATGTAGTTGAGTGGTTTTGAGTGAGTTTCTGAATCCTGAGTTCTAGTTTGATTGCAGTGATCTGAAAGACAGTTTGTTATAATTTCTGTTCTTTTACATTTGCTGAGGAGTGCTTTACTTCCAACTATGTGGTCAGTTTTGGAATAAGTGCGATGTCGTGCTGAGAAGAATGTATATTCTGTTGATTTGGGGCCGAGAGTTCTGTAGACATCTATTAGGTCTGCTTGGTGCAGAGATGAGTTCAATTCCTGGATATCCTCCTTAACTTTCTGTCTTGTTGACCTGTCTAATGTTGACAGTGGGGTGTTAAAGTCTTCCATTATTACTGGGTGGGAGTCTAAGTCTCTTTGTAGGTCTCTAAGGATTTGCTTTATGAATCTGGGTGCTCCTGTATTGGGTGCATATATATTTAGGATAGTTAGCTCTTCCTGTTGAATTGATCCCTTTACCATTATGTAATGGCCTTCTTTGTCTCTTTTGATCTTTGTTGGTTTAAAGTCTGTTTTATCAGAGACTAGGATTGCAACCCCTGCCTTTTTTTGTTTTCCATTTGCTTGGTAGATCTTCCTCCATCCCTTTATTTTGTGCCTATGTATGTCTCTGCATGTGAGATGGGTCTCCTGAATACAGCACACTGATGGGTCCAATTTGCCAGTCTGTCTCTTTTACTCGGGGCAGTTAGCCTATTTACATTTAAGGTTAATATTGTTATGTGTGAATTTGATCCTGTCATTATGATGTTAGCTGGTTATTTTGCTCATTAGTTGATGCAGTTTCTTCCTAGCCTCGATGGTCTTTACAATTTGGCATGTTTTTGCAGTGGCTGGTACCGGTTGTTCTTTTCCATGTTTGTTGCTTCCTTCAGGAGCTCTTGTAGGGCAGGACTGATGGTGACAAAATATCTCAGCATTTGCTTGTCTGTAAAGGATTTTATTTCTCTTTCACTTATGAAGCTTAGTTTGGCTGGATATGAAATTCTAGGTTGAAAATTCTTTTCTTTAAGAATGTTGAATATTGGCCCCCACTGTCTTCTGGATTGTAGAGTTTCTTCTGAGAGATCTGCTGTTAGTCTGATGGGCTTCCCTTTGTGGGTAACCTGACCTTTCTCTCTGGCTGCCCTTAACATTTTTTCTTTCATTTCAACTTTGGTGAATCTGACCATTATGTGTCTTGGAGTTGCTCTTCTCGAGGAGTACCTTTGTGGTGTTCTCTGTAATTCCTGAATTTGAATGTTGGCCTGCCTTGCTAGGTTGGGGAAGTTCTCCTGGATAATATCCTGCAGAGTGTTTTCCAACTTGGTTCCATTCTCCCTGTCACTTTCAGGTACACCAATCAGACGTAGATTTGGTCTTTTCACATAGTCCCATATTTCTTGGAGGTTTTGTTCTTTTCTTTTTACTCTTTTTTCTCTTAACTTCTCTTCTTGCTTCATTTCACTCATTTGATCTTCAATCACTGATACTCTTTCTTCCAGTTGATCAGATCAGCTACTGAAGCTCGTGCATTCATCACGTAGTTCTCGTGCCATGGTTTTCAGCTCCATCAGGTCATTTGAGGACTTCTCTACACTGGTTATTCTAGTTAGCCATTTGTCTAATCTTTTTTCAAGGTTTTTAGCTTCTTTGCGATGGGTTCGAACTTCCTCCTTTAGCCCGGATTTTGATCATCTGAAGACTTCTTCTCTCAGTCGTCAAAGTCATTCTCTTTCCAGCTTTGTTCTGTTGCTGATGAGGAGCTGCGTTCCTTTGGAGGGGGAGAGGTGCTCTGATTTTTAGAATTTTCAGCTTTTCTGCTCTGTTTTTTCCCCACCTTTGTGGTTTTTCTACCTTTGGTCTTTGATGATGGTGACGTGCAGATGGAGTTTTGTTATGGATGTACTTTCTGTTTGTTAGTTTTCCTGCTGACAGTCAGGACCCTCAGCTGCAGGTCTGTTGGAGTTTGCTGGAGGTCCACTCCAGACCCAATTTGCCTGGGTATCAGCAGCGGAGGCTGCAGAACAGTGACTATTGCTGAACAGCAAATGTTGCTGCCTGATCGTTCCTCTGGAAGTTTTGTCTCAGAGGGGTACCCGGCTGTGTGAGGTGTCAGTCTGCCCCTACTAGAGGGTGCCTCCCAGTTAGGCTACTTGGGGGTCAGGGACCCATTTGAGGAGGCAGTCTGTCCTTTCTCAGATCTCAAACTCTGTGCTGAGAGAACCACTACTCTCTTCAAAGCTTTTAGACAGGGACATTTAAGTTGCAGAGGTTTCTGCTGCCTTTTTTTGGCTATGCCCTGTCCCCAGAGGTGGAGTCTACAGAGGCAGGCAGGCCTCCTTGAGCTGCGGTGGGCTCCACCCAGTTCGAGCTTCCCCCTTGCTTTGTTTACCTACTCAAGCCTCAGCAACGGTGGGGCACCCCTCCCCGAGCCTCCCCGCCACCTTGCAGTTCGATCTCAGACCACTGTGCTAGCAATGAGCAAGGCTCCATGGGTGTGGGACCCTCTGAGCCAGGCGCGGGATACAGTCTCCTGGTGTGCTGTTTGCTAAGACCATTGGAAAAGCGCAGTATTAGGGTGGGAGTGATCCGATTTTCCAGGTGGTGTCTGTCACAGCTTTGCTTGGCTAGGAAAGGGAATTCCCTGACCCTTTGCACTTCCCAGGTGAGGCAATGCCTTTCGCTGCTTCAGCTCATGCTGGGTGCACTGCACCCACTGTCCTGTACCCACTGTCCAACAAGCCCCAGTGAGATGAACCCAGTACCTCAGCTGGAAATGCAGAAATCGCCCGTCTTCTGCGTTGCTCATGCTGGGAACCGTAGGCTGGAGCTGTTCCTATTCAGTCATCTTGGAACCACTGTACCTTGATATGTATTTAAAAGATGAATCCAATTTAGTATTTTTCTATATTTTATCCACTTTCCCTACACCATATATTTATTGAAAAGCCCATCTTTTCCACACTGAATTGAGAAGGAACATTTATTATGTAATAAATTTCTAATTATATTTGGTTTCAGTAGCATATGAACAAAAAACACAAACCTTGTAAAGCAGTAGGATTTATTCCAGCAATGCAAGAATCATTCAGCACTAGAAAATGCAGTTATACCAGGCGTGGTGGCTCACTCCTGTAATCCCAGCACTTTGGGAGGTTGATGTGGGCAGATCACTTGAAGTCAGGAGTTTGAGACCAGCCTGGCCAACATGGTGAAACCTTGTCTCTACTTAAAATACAAAAATTAGCTGGGCATGGTAATCCTAGCTACTTGGGAAGCTGAGGCAGAAGAATTGCTTGCGCCTGGGAGGTGGAGGTTGCAGTGAGCTGAGATCACGCCACTGCACTGCAGCCTGGGTAACAGAGTGAGACTCAGTCTCAAAAAACAACAACAACAATAAAAAGAAAATGCAGTTATATAGCTCATTAGATTTAAAGATATTGCACCCACCATGTTCATAAATGTCAGTAGTAGAATCGAATTGACTGAGAGACCAAAGACACTTCCTGATAAATCAAAAAAATTTACTTATCTAGAAGCTGCAGAAGGAAGTCAGTGTGATCAGGATATACAGCAAAAAATGCCAGCAGCCTTCTTCAGTAACAGACAGAGGTCACTGGCAGATGTGCAATTGCAGATAGCAAATCTAAAAGAGTAGGAGTCTTATGAAAACTCCTAAAATTTCAACTGACCCCCTCCAAACCCAGCCTTATATTCATAAGACTGTGGCAATTCTCCTACAGATGAGAGTGGACAGGCACAGAGAACTGTATCATCAGAATTCAATGTATCATCAGTCTCAGTGGAACCCAGTACATACTTGACTACCTGGCATGGTGCAGACAGCATGGCATATTTAGTATATTCATCCCCTCAGCTTCTTCAAGATGCACATCCTGTTCCAATTGTTTTCCCGAACTTAGATCTGTGAAAGAAGAAAAAGTGCCGGTTATAAACTTCTTTGGGAATAATGTTTACAACCTCTTAGAAGAGCTATTAGGACCAAATCTATAAAAAGAAAATATATGTAATTATTTCAACAGATATGAAAAATAACATTTACTGGTAAACAATCAAGAACTCATAAAGATAGAAATCTTAATAGCCTAGGACTTTACCAAGAACCTGTAGCAAACATCCTTTTGGTGAAATATCAGAAGTATTCCTACAAATAAAAGGATTTTTGCAAAACTACCAGCATTCAATATGTACTGAAGGTCCTGAAAAATACTCTGAAAAAAAGAAATTGAAAACATGAATATTAAAAGGGAAGGGATAAAATTGCCACTTACAGGAGATAGGATCACTTATACAGATGTCTCACGCCTGTAATCCCAGCACTTTGGGAGGCCGAGGCAAACAGATCACCAGGTCAGGAGATCGAGACCATCCTGGCTAACAGGGTGAAACCCTGTCTCTACTAAAAACACACAAAAAACTAGCCAGGCTTGGTGGCGGGTGCCTGTAGTCACAGCTACTCGGGAGGCTGAGGCAGGAGAATGGCGTGAACCTGGGATGCGGAGCTTGCAGTGAGCTGAGATTGCACCACTGCACTCCAGCCTGGGCAACAGAGTGAGACTCTGTCTCCAAAAAAAAAAAAAAACTCAATAAATGAACTACAATAACAATATAACGGTCCACTAAGATGGTCAGATACAAGATTAATATACAAAAAAAAAGTGTTCTATATACCAGATATAAGAAAATATAAAAGGGAAAAAGCCCCATTTACAGTAGCAACAATGAAAAGTGAGATACTTAGTAATAATTATAATAATAAATCTTAATACACCTATGACAAAAAAAGATCAAACTTCCTTAGGGTTGTCAAAGAAGACTTGAAAAAAAATGTAGAGATAAGTCATGTTCTTAGACAGGAAGACTCAATATTGTAAAAAAATTTTAATTATATAATAATGTATAAGTGTAATGCAATCATAAGTAAAATGTTATCAACATGTTTAATGAAGTTTAATTCAGAAATTCCTCCAGAAGATAATTAAAAAATTCACAGAGAAATTATGCAACAATATGTAATAAACAATGGGGGAAAATCACAATCACTGGACCTTGCATTACTATAGAGGAAAACAAAAAGCTTCACTAATGATAATAATATGATATGGGTATTGAAGTGGACATAAAAAGAGAAAAGAATTGGTAGCCCAGAAGTCAACCTTACTTGCATATAAATATGGTAATTTAAATCTAAGGGGGGAGGGTCATAAATGTTATTGGGAAATTTAGAAAATGATTTGGAAAAGAGCAAATTGACTAAGACATGGTTCCTATGTTAAAGAAATAAAGAGTTTAGTCAACATGTACCACATTTCCTCATTTTCTTATCTCTTGTGACATGCACGCTATTTTGAGGAGGAAACCAAGGATTTTTTTCCCCAATCTCTTTTCTTTATTCCCAAGAAAATTAGTGGTTCCAAGACCATGGAGATAGTGAGCTTAATGATTGCAAATTTGAGGTGGATTTTTCAGCACTTTATTAAACAAATGCTGCTTATTTTTGCATTTTATAAAGACTCTGATTTATTGTTTCTAGTATTTGATAAAAGGAAAATGTTTATTGCTATTTGAGATCTTTTACAAATAATGATGATATAAACTTAGATGCAAGTCGGCCTTTCTGAGGAAGTTTTTAAATAGTTTGAATATGGAGAGTGCATTCAAAGATCTTTTTTCCCCTCTATATTTCTCTGTTGAATTCCTTTTTTATTCTAGAACTTGTTGGGGGAAGGAAACAGAGGCCTTTCTCATAGTAGTAAAAGAATTCATCTTTTTTAGACAAGAATTTATCTTTTTATCTGTAAGAATGAAAATAAACGAAAAATTCTGACTGTAATACAGATGTGTTGTTACTTAGGCACACAAATAGCTTAGTCAAGGGAGTTTCGGAAATGATCTTCCTGGCAGGGCACGGTGGCTCACGCCTGTAATCCCAGCACTTTAGGAGGCCAAGGTGGGTGGATCACCTGAGGTCAAGAGTTCAAGACCAGCCTGACCAACATGGTGAAATCCTGTCTCTACTAAAAATACAAAAAATTAGCCAGACATGCTGGTGGGCACCTGTAATCCCAGCTACTCAGGAGGCTAAGGCAGGAGAATCACTTGAACCCAGGAGGTGGAGGTTGCAGTGAGGCAAGATCATGTCATTGCACTTCAGCCTGGGTGACAAGAGCAAAAAACTCCATCCCCCCCCATAAAAAAAAAGGAAATGATCTTCCCCTATTAAATGATTAACAGTGTGTTTAAAGTGTATTACTGGCTAAGACTTTATTATTATCAGTAGAAATTCTACTCTCTACAAAAGCTGTCAAATGGTATTTATCATTGTAACTTCTCTCTCCATTTCTACCTCCAACTTAGTGCTGTATCTATAAGAACAGAAGTAGATATCCATGCAGGTGGAGACTATTAATCACCTATGTGTGTTATAACTTCAGTTTCTAAACAAGAAGTTGTCTTTGCAGTCTCACTCTGATCTTCAATTGGAATCTCAACTTGAGACCTAGACTTGCTGGACTGCTTTCTGTACAAAACAGAAAAACTAAAGTTAGCAAAACCAGATAGATCACAACCCAGGAAAAATACATCAAGTTTGCAGTTCTGAATAAAATTAAGAAAAATAAGAGGAGATTCTATTGATTAATATTTTTTCATGGTGAAACTATGTGCCTACACCTTTTAGTAGTGAAGGAAGATTTTGAGGAGGCTCAAAGGAAGCATCATTGTCCTTCTATTAACTTGGCGACTTGTTAGCTCTCTTTCCTAGCAAGTGTTGATATTCAATCCAAATAGGACTCCTTGGGCCAGGTGTGGTGGCTCATGCCTGTAATACCAGCACTTCGGGAGGCTGAGGTGGGTGGATTGCCTAAGGTCAGGAGTTCGAGACCAGCCTGGCCAAAGTGGTGAAAACTTCTCTCTACTAAAAATACAAAAATTAACCCAATGTGGTGGTGAGCACCTGTAATCCCAGCTACTTGGGAAGCTGAGGCAGGAGAATCGCTTGAACCCAGGAGGTAGAGGCTGCAGTGAGCCGAGATCACACCATTTCACTCCAGCCTGCGTGACAGAGTGAGACTCCGTCTCAAAACAAAACAAAACCAAATAGGACTCCTTAGTTTTTCCAGACAGAGGATAATTTTCTCTTAACCCTGCATTTTGCAAACTACTAAGGAGAGTGCTGCCCCTCAAATATCTCTCTCTGCAAATCCTAGACAATAGTCTGACAAGGCCTCCTACCCTCACTGCTGCTCTGTCTACCCTCAACTCCTCAACTTACTCCCTTCAATCTAAGCCTGGAAATGGCCTGTGAGGTCCGCGGCTTCCTGCTGTTAGATCTCAGCCAGGGCAGCTGCCAAGCGTCCCAGACGTGGTGTGACCATGAAGCTTTCTGGGGCTTCTCCTTTCCCCTTCACCAGAACTGCTGCCCTGAGGCCCATCTTTGCTATGGACAAAACTGCCCTTTGTCATTGTCACAATGGGTGCTCTTTTCCAGAGATGTAGAGATGACTCCTCTGCTTTCCTGCACTTAGTGGGATGACAGAGAACAGAAAAGAAAAATCCATCTCAAGGTCACACACTTTAAACTTCTCTGCTCTCTTCTCACAGATGGAATGGAGAATTGAAGTCAGTTTTTTCTTTTCTTCTATTCTGCACCGTGAAAATTTAAGGTTGTCAGGATGCAGCTCTCCTGGTGGAAATGCTTCTTGTTCTTCCTGGCCTGGAACAAGGTATTGAATTGAAAAGGTGTCTATAGAACATTCTACTGATACCTTTCAATGCATTAGGGGGAAACCTCAACTCTGTCTCCTGATTCCCCACCCCTACTTTCAACAAACACAATAGTCCAACCTTCTAGCATAAGAGGAATAAACTTTCAACAGGGTGACCCCTGGCCTATGGTCTTAGCCACCCAGGGCACAAGTAAATCCCCTGTGTGATTGTTTGGTTTAACCTGTGTATATTCTGCTGCTTATGTTAATGTGCATTTTATGTCATTACTGGTCTTTTTTTTTTTTTTTTTTTTTTTACCTGCACCAGTTACTTGCCATAAATTTACACAGATTTTAAGAGTTCATTAATATTTCTTGAATATCTTCTGTCTGTCAAGAACTATAGTGTCACCTTCTGATGTGAAGAACTATGTGTAGTTCTTTAAGGTAGAGATACAAAGAAAAGAAATGAAAAGGAAAGAAAAAGAAAAAAAAATGAAGAATGGTGATCATTGGGTTGGCCAACATCATTAGTCTTTGTTTCTCATTCTGCCTGTGCTTCTTCATATGAGCTACCTCCCAGTTACTACACCCCCACAGCAGCTTGTCCCAGATGGCAGTAGCAGAAAGGGAGCCGGAATTACTCAACTCTGAAAGGCTTTCTCAGTGTATGGGTGAATGGATGGGTGATCATGTGTTTGCTTTACTATTTTTGGTGTTTTAGGGTGAAGAACAGAAACAATACGGCAATCACCAATTTTGACTGGCAACACCACAGATCAAATTGCTTCTCTGCTCAAAAGCCTCCACTTTCTTTCTGTCTATCTTGCAATATAATATAACACCATAATACAATAAAACAACACGTTCTCACTGTGGTCTACAAAACCCTACAGGATCTCACTGCTACCCAATATTCTGACTTCACCGGCTGCCATTTTTTTCTTTCCTCCTATAATCTAGCCAGTAACAATAGCCTCCTTACTCTTTTCTAAACATGCTGGGACACTCTTATCTGAGGGCCTTTGAACTTACTCTTCCCTCTGCCTGGATCTCCCTGTCTCCAGATACTTACTAGGTTATCTCTCTCACTTACTCAGTTCTCTGCTCAAGTATCACTTTACAAAGGGCCTTTCCCCAGCCACGCTTTCTAAACTGGTTTCCTTCTTACCCCCATCACTCTCTATTCCCATAACCAGCTTTACTTTTTTATAGTACTTACCATCTTTTGTTATACATTTGTTTATCATTTGTCTCCCCCAGCCAGAATATATAGATTTCATGAGCTTGGATTTCTGTCTATGGCCTATATCCCAGCACTTAGAATAACACCTGGGACAAAGTAGGTATTCAAACATAGCAGATGCTGTCATATCCTCCTAGATTCCTTGGGTTGTATCATTCAAGTGTGCTCTGGCCAACTTCAAACTGCCTGTATCTGCATCTCCAAGCTCCAGGACGCTTTCTAGAAATGATATAGAAGACCATTCTACCTATTCTATACATCAGGCTTGAGGATTTACAACATCACTGCCACAGAGCAGCCCTCAATCAGTGATTCTCATCATTTGAGGCATAAACACTACAACTGCCTTGCCCTTCAATGGAGGAGAATGAGAGTAAGGAAAAGAGGGGAGGGGAGTTGTCCTGAGACTTTGGTAGCTGTCTTAATAATACACCTTTGTTGGCTGCCTTCTTTCCCCGCATCATTTCCCCCTCATCTGCTGATTTTTACTTCTCAAGCAAATAATTCACTCTCACTCTCAAATTCTTATCTTAAGGTCTGTTTGGGGCAATCTAAACCAAGAAAATAAATATTTGCTATTGTTGAATGAAATATTCATAGCAGATTCTGGATACACATGTAGAAAAAGGCTGGATAGGGGCAGTTAGGGCATAGTTTCACAGATGGCGGAAAGTCGGCTGAGCGGCAAGGAGAAGGAGCTATCACCAATCAGGAGGAGACAAGCTGGTTGCATTAATAGGACTTCCAGGATGATGTTGAAAAAAAGAAAAGAAAAAAAAAGATACATTAAGGTGAAAATGAAAATGAGTCCTTGGCAGCATCTGAGAATCAGTATCTGCAGTTGAGTCCCAGAAATGGCTGAACACAGAAACAAGCACACGAAATGCCAACTTCATGGGTGTGAAACCTGTGCAGCTGCAGACTGCACTCTCAGAATGACCCTGTGTTTGCCTTAATGCTCTGCTGTTGCCATCTTGAAATTCTTAATAATTTTTGAACAAGGGGCTCCACATTTTCATTTTGTACTGGGTCTCACAGATTATGTAAGCAAGCCTAAGTTCATTCCATAGTTTCTCACTGCAGTTTAGGAAAAGTCAAGAACCATAGTTCAGGAAGAATCATAGAATGTTAAGGATTTAGAATGAAAGAAACAAGACTTAAAGAGCTGGCTCACTAAGGAACTCTCAGGGTCTTCCCACAGTCTAGTTAAGAGTGCTGATTTCTGGTCTCAAATACAGCCATATTGGAAACAGAAATAAGTTATTTAGTAATATTTCATGGTACTAATTACTTGGTACAAATATGAAAACATTTGAAATATATGTGTATATGTGTGTGTGTATACATATGTATAAACTATATAGTTTATAGTTTGTTTTGTTCAGAGAAAAAAATACAGTTGGTGCTAACTAGAAAAACACTGATGAATGGCAGGGCGGGGTGGCTCCCACCTGTAATTCCAGCACTTTGGGAGGTTGAGGTTGGGGGATAACCTGAGGTCAGGAGCTCAACACCAGTCTGGCCAACATGGTGAAACCCCCCATCTCTACTAGAAGTACAAAAATTAGATGGGCATGGTGGTATGTGCCTGTAATCCCAGTTACTTGGGAGGCTGAGGCAGGAGAATGGCTAGAACCCAGGAGGTGGAGATTGTAGTGAGCTGAGAGTGTACCATTGCACTCCAGCTTGGGCAATAAGAGTGAAACTTTGTCTCAAAAAAAAAAAAAAAAAGAACAAAACCAGAAAAAACACTGATGGAATGCTAGCCAAAAAGTCATATTTTTCATCATAGTCGACCTGTAATGTTCTGTTTTTATGGTATGTGCCCTATTAGCTGCTAGTGGCTTTTTAATTGATCATTCATCTGGCAGTATAATTGGGAGGCTGCCAGGAATTTTTGATGTTTCCTGTCTGAAAAAATGGCATATAAAATGCTATTTTAAAATATGCCATTCTACTTATTTCCACTTAAAATAGAGGAGATTGAGAACAGTACATGTAAATACCAAAAAGATGTCTTCTGATATTAAGAAATAAAGAAAAAGTATTTGAGAAAAAAATTAATGATCCCCCTTGTGGGAAATTTTGAAGCTTGTGGATTTTTAAGCAGGGAGGTAAATAAGTAAAGCATCGCAGCATTTTTCACTAACTAAAAACAGATGTCATGTGATAATGGGTGTTACATCTGCAGCTGACACCCACTTCAAAGAACAGGTGCCTCTGGTTGTTTAAAAAAAAAGAGAGAGAGAGAGAGAGGGCAGCTCTTAGAGCAGTCTACAGCAGCCTTCATGAAGTGATGAGGGGGAGCCATGGAAAGACCAGCCCCTTGGATGTTCTGGGTCACTATGTCATGGAGGTACATCTGGGCACTTAGATCCTCAGTGACCTTTCTCCTGGGTAAGCCTTCAATGTCAGAGGTTAAACTGCTAGATGATTATATTTATTTAAAAGTTATTACTTTAAATGCAGTAGAATGAAGTGCAGGCCTTCCTTTACATCACATACAAAAATTAACTCAAAATGGATGAAAGATCTAAACACAAGAGCTAAAACTATAAAATTCTTAGATGCACACATGGGGAAAAACTTCATGACATTGAATTTGGCAGTGATGTTAAGATATGACACTAAAAGTACAGTCTAAAAAAGAAAAAATAGATAAATTGGATTTCATCAGGATTAAAAATGTTTGTGCATCAATGAATACAATCAGCAGAGTGAAAAGGCGACCCACACAATGCAGAAAACATTTGCAAATCATGTATCATATAAGAGATTAACATCCAGAATATATAAAGAACTACAACTCAACAACAACAACAAAACCAACTCAATTCAAAAATAGGCAAAGTACTTGAATAGATATTTCTAAAAGGAAGATATACAAAGGACAATAAATATATGAAAAGAGGCTCAATACCACTAAGCACCAGATAAACGCAAATCAAAACCACAATGAGATATTACATCACACCTATAGGAATGCGCATTGTATATATTTTGTAAAGTGTTGGAGAAGAAGAGGAGAAATTGAAACCCTTGTGCCTTGCTTATGGAAATGTAAAAGGGCTGCTTTGGAAAAATGGTGTGACAATTTCTCCAAAAAATTTAATATAGAATTACCATATGATCCAGCAATTCCACTTCTAGATCTATACCCAAAAGAATTGAAAGCAGGAACTAGAACAGATATTTGTATACCAATATTCAGAGTAATCCAAAAGTAGAAATAAACCAAATGTTCATTGACAAATGGATAAACATATGGATAAACAAAATGTGGTATATACATACAGTGAAAAATTATTCCATCTTATAAAGAAATAAAATTAATACATGCTACAATATGGATGAACCTTGAAAACATTGTGCTAAGTGAAATAAGCCAGATGCAAAAGGACAAATAGTGAATGATTCCATTTATATAAGGGATCTAGAACACAAAAATCCGTGGAGACAAAAAGAACAGTGGTTAATAAGGGCTGCAGTGGGGGGAACTGGGGAGTTATTGTTTAATGGACACAGAGTTTCATTTTGGGAAATGCTGATGGAAACGTTCTGAGATGGATAATCACCATGGCTGCACAACATGAATGTACTTAATGCCACAGAACTGTACACTTAATTGAGACCAGCCTGGCCAACATGGTGAAGCCTCGTCTCTACTAAAAATATAAAAATGAACTGGGTGTGGTAGCGTGTACCTGTAGTCCCAGCTACTTGGGAGGCTGAGGCAGAAGAATCACTTGAACCTGGGAGGCAGAGGTTGCAGTGAGCCAAGACCATGCCACTGTACTCCAGCCTGGTGACAGAGCAAAGATACTGTCTCAAAAAAAAAAAAGAAAGAAAGAAAGAAAAGAAAAGTAAAGGTGAAAATGGTACATTTAGTCTTTTTCTTTTGTTTATATTGAATTTAACTGGAAATTGAATTAAAGCTTAGTTCAAAATTCTGCCTTCTATAATAGAGGGTGGCGTGTTCTCCCAACTCTATTTTAACTTACCTCTGAGACATATTTGTTCTTTTCCTTAAGAGCTAATGTTGAGGATAGTTTCATTCTTCCAATCCACTTTTCTGTTGTTAGTGACAAAGAGATTAAGGAAGAGAAAGAGAGTGAGCTTAATCTGGGCTGGTGCAGTCCTGGCTGAGAAATCTTGTTCTTCAGTGTCCTTTGGGGATGTTAAATGTCCTGTCCTATAGCCTACCCCAATCAGGCAGAAGTAGATCCCATCCATGAGCTCACACTGCAAGACGCCTGGCGACCTGTGAGACGGCAAGTCTTTGCAGCCTTTTGTCTCAACTTAGGTTCTAAGTCAATTTTAGGAGCTGCTACTCTTGAGGAATTTTTCATGACTTTTCCCACCACTATCAAGAGACACCCTTGACCCAGTGCGGTGGCTCACGCCTGTAATCCCAGCACTTTGGAAGGCCGAAGTGGATGGATCACCTGAGGTCAGGAGCTCGATATCAGCCTGGTCAACATGGTGAAACCCCATCTCTACTAAAAATACAAAATTAGCCAGACATGGTGGTGGCTGCCTGTAATCCCAGCTACTCGGGAGGCTGAGGCAGGAAAATCGCTTGAACCCGGGAGGCAGAGGTTGCAGTGAGCCAAGATCTCACCATTGCACTCCAGACTGGCCAAAAAGAGCAAAACTCTGTCTCAAAAAAACAAAACAAAAAACCAAAACAAAAGAGAGACACCCTTACTTAGCACACTCTACAAAATTTTTAGCTCATCTTTTTTACTCCTCTCTGTTTATATCTGGGAAGAATTGGAAGCTGGGCAATGCTATGCTGTGTCCCATCAAAATCTTTTTTTTCTCTCCTATTCACCACTTAATCTAATTTTAGAGTCCAAATTTATCCACTCTTCCTAGTTCTGTTGCTTGGAGGGGAGATTCTGTGATCCTGCTTTATTCCACACATTTTCCCCCAGAAGTCTTTTTTAAAAAAATATCTCGGCTGGGCGCGGTGGCTCACTCCTGTAATCCCAGCACTTTGGGAGGCCGAGACGGACGGATCACGAGGTCAGGAGATCGAGACCATCCTGGCTAACACGGTGAAACCCCGTCTCTACTAAAAAAATACAAAAAACTAGCCGGGCATGGTGGCGGGCGCCTGTAGTCCCAGCTACTCGAGAGGCTGAGGCAGGAGAATGGCGTAAACCCAGGAGGCGGAGCTTACAGTGAGCTGAGATCCGGCCACTGCACTCTAACCTGGGCGACAGAGTGAGACTCCGTCTCAAAAAAAACCAAAAAAACAAAAAAAAACAAAAAAAACTCCACAGTAAAGATTCCTAGATGACCTATACCAACATGATTCAATCAGTCTTGATTAATTATAAAAGTTTTGATATTTTAAATTGAACAAGTGTTGCAATAATTAAAGACCAATGCCAGACTACAGGGAAATTATGACTACAGTTAAATAGGTAGCATAGGCCAGGCACGGTGGCTCATACCTGTAATCCCAGTACTTTCAGAAGCCGAGGTGGGTGGATCACTTGAGGTCAGGGGTTCAAGACCAGCCTGGACAATATGGTGAAACCCTGTCTCTACTAAAAATACAAAAATTAGCCAGGCGTGGTGGTGCACACCTGTAATCCCAGCTACTTGGGAGGCTGAGGCAGGAGAATCACTTGAACTTGGCGGACAGAGGTTGCAGTGAGCCAAGATCACGCCACTGCACTCTTGCCTGGGCGACAGAGGGAGACTTCGTCTCTGGGAAAAAAAAAAAAAAAAAAAAAAAAAAGTAGCATAATCTTGAAGGAAACAAAACAAAAACATAGAATCACAGGATTGGAAATGACCCTATAAGTAGGTACATTGGTGATATACTGTCTCTGTGCAGATGCAGGGCTGGTAGGGTGTTTGCAGTTTGCCCTTGAGAGATTGGATATATATAACACCAAACACACACACACACACACACACACACACACACACACGCACCCCTCAACAATAAAAGCAATATATATCAAGGGGCAGTCTAATCTCAGTTCTCAGCGAAAAAGAGAATGCCAAGGTCTGCAGGGAATAGCCTTTCTGTCATGGAGGGAACGTTAGCAGTACCTTGAATGTTATCTGGTCATAACTTGTATATCTCTTTTATGATTTTTGAGTTAAAAAATTATTCTTGCTTCACAAACTGCACTATTTTAAATACAGCATGATTTTGGGACAACATAGGTCACACTTTCAGAAATGTTGTGTGGGAAAATTAATGAAACTTTATGACTAACAAGGAATGCATCCAATGCCTTGTTTTCATGTCCCTCTTCATCTAAATGACTCTATCCTAGAATTAAAGACGTGGAGAAAACAATCCCCAGCTGTCTCTAATATCATGTTCTGTAATTTACAACCTTGTTTCCTTTTACCAGTCATAATTATGGCAATTTTAAGCATCTTGTGGAAGAACAATCTCTATTTAAGTCACTAATGGACAAATAGTAGATTTTAGCTATAAAAGTGTATGTCAAAATGACTGGTAAATTTACTTGGAAGAAAAACTGAGTGAAACTTGCTAAGAAAATGAAAAGCAATGGCAGACATTGTCCTATAAATTTTTAGAAAGGAATATAAAGCCATCATAATTAAAACACTGTGAAACTGGTACAAGAACGAGAAGAGCAATAGTACAAAAAGCCCATAAACAGACATGACTAGAAAGAAGAATGAAATATATGAACAAAATGGCATTTCTAATCAATGGGGAAAGGATAGTTATTCGATAGTGTTTTGATAAATGGCTAATCATTTGAGGGCAAAATATAAAATATATTGTTTGTATCCTATACAGGTGTCTCTCTAACTCAAACAATGTTACAAAACAGATTCTAGAGATATCATGTTCTCAAATGTTAAAACTAAAACCTTTAAGTGCCGGAGAATAATTGTTAATATTTTTACAATATTGAGGTAGAGTGAGAATTTCTAAGTTTGGTGCCAAAGGTGGCAGATTAGTTTACATAAAACTTAAAACTTTGAGAGTTGTTTTATGTTAAAACATGAAAAATTAAGAATCGGCCTGGGCATAGTAGCTCACACTTGTAATCCTGCTTTGGGAGGCTGAGACAGGTGGATTGCCTGAGCTCAGGAGTTCGAGAGCAGCCTGAGCAACATGGTGAAACCTCGTATCTACTAAAACATAAAAAATTAGTCAGGTGTGGTGGTGTGTGCCTGAAATCTCAGCTACCCAGGAGGCTGAGGCAGGAGAATTGCTTGAACCCTAGAGGCAGAGGTTGCAGTGAGACAAGATTGCGCCACTGCACTGCAGCCAAAACCAAAACCAAACAAAAATAAATTAGTAAAAAATAAAAATCAAAAGAAAAAAGACTGATAAAAATATTGTTACATATATAACAAAGGAGTACTACATAACAAGTCCACAGAAATGAATAATGAAAAATGCCCGATATAAAAATGATGAAGTATATGAAAAGGCATTTCACAAAAGAAGGTAAAATAAAAGATAAATATATTTTAAAATTTGAATACCATTAGTAATGAAAGAAATACAGAGTTTTAAAAACCCGGCAAGATACCATTTAAAGCAAAACAACAAATGGATTAAGATTGTTTTTAGTAATACTATTTATTGTTACAAGGTTAATTCACTGCCGGAAGCACTTTGGCAAGCATGAAAAATATTTGTTCAAGTGATTCCACTTTCAGAATTTATCCCAAGATTTTAACTATATCTGTGCACAGAAATAGTCACAGCAGGGTTGCTTAGTGAAAAAACTGTAAACAACCATATGTTCAGTTAATTACATTATTGTATATCCATACAATACAGCCTTTTAAGGTGATGTTGTACAAAATATCTAATGACATGAAAAATGTCTATTGTAGAAACAAAGCACAAATTACACATTTTGCTTATAATCCAATATAATTCCATCATTTCTTCTCCCACCCCAAACCCACCCCAGGCTTATGCTTTTCTCAGTGATGGTATTTCTGGAGACTTCATTTTACTCTTTTTTTTTCTTTGTATTTTCTGAATTTTCTAAAGTAAACTCTCATAAGAGAAAAATGTTAATTTTTTCAATAGTAAATGCCAGAAGTTTTTGCCAGTAAGCGTCTTCTGAGGGAACCGCCCTGATAACATTTTGTGGTTTTGATATAATAACATCTGCTGTCCAGAGTGAATTTAATCCTGATGTTGTGTCAGTAGAGTTTCTTAATCGGGAAAACCAAATTGCTTCGTCCTTCTGCAACATCACAAAATTGTTTTCACAACCGGGCCGAAAACCAGAACTTAAAAATGATATGCATTGAAAATACGATGGTGCCATTAGATGGATGTAAAAGTTATTCAGTTTGCTCCAGTTACCATAGAGGAGAAGAATAACAATGAGTGTCTGGACGGGCTAGATTAGAAATCTGGAGAACTCGGTTGTGGTTTCATTTGTTCCATCAGTTAGAGGTGTGCTTTGAGATTAATGAGAATCATCACCATAAAAATAATCGCAGGCATTATTATTATTAATCATGTGATTCCTATATATTACTCTCTGCAGTTCTTTTTTATATTATCCCGAATCCTCACAACTTCTTTCTCAGGCTATTTAATATCCCTATTTTACTGATAAAGAACTGGGCTTTGGAGAGCTTATTTATTTACTCAAGATTACCCAGCTTCTAAGTTGCGGAGCAAAGTGTGATGACATTTTCAGTTTGTATAGTTCACTAAAGCTCTGATTGCCCCAGTAAACATCAATTAAAGGTCGTGGCTTTTGTTTACTTTGGAGGCACTGGTCTAATGGTGTGGTTCACAAAGAAAGGCCCACTATTCTGACCAAAAATTTTCCACTGCTGCCATCATTCTATTCAGGAAATAATAAACACCTCTAAATACAATGCACTGTGTTAGTTATGGCAAGATACACCATTGTTGAAAATAGTCCACTCTTTAGAAGCTTAAAATCCAGAATTCTAGGTATGAATCCTAAGTGCTTCACATACTAGCTGTGTGGACCTTGGCTTTAACTTCACTGTGCCCAGCTTCCTGATTTGTAAAATGGGGAAAGGAAGAATAACCATCTCAAAACTTACTAGAAGGATTAAAAGAATTATATGTATGGTGCTGAGAGTGATATTTGGCATTCTTAAGTACTGATATGTGCTAATGAAACAATATATAAATATATAACCAATCTAGTGGCTAATTGGATAATGTTGATAGCATTCACTGAGAACTACTAGTCTACTTCAAAGTTTATACATGTATGACTTCTTTTAGCCACGTTTCTCTTGAGAAATAGCCTTTTGTTACCTGGTCCTCTGCTTGGTTACATTATCTGAAACATGCAATCAGTAACACTTCTAAACTCACTACTTCGTTGGCTAGGTTAAATGATAGAAGACATTTAAAAGCACTTTATATGAAAAAATATGTAAATACATGTATATTATTAGTAGTAGATCATTTAATTGTCTACTCAGTAGCTTTCTGTAAGCACAGGGATTGAAGAGGAAAGAAAAGGACTAAAATCATAATTAGGGTCAAATCTAGAATTAACTTTTAACAACACAATAGCATTCTCAGTGTGTGAGACACTGTTTCTTTTAAGTATGGTCCAGACACGCAAGATGATGTGAATAGATGTTTTACTAAAATTTGACAGAATTCTGAGTAGTTATTGTTTTAGCACTTTAATATGCGTGACCACTAGCCTTTCAACGACTTTGTAACTTCATACAAAGTTCTGATTATGTATCCCTGTCTAGGTTGGCAAGTACAAAGAATATACTGAGACATTTATAAAGTCGGAAAAGACAGTCCTATTTCATAAATAAAAGAGAGAGTTAGTAAACAAATATTTAAAAAAGAGGGGTAAGTCTCTTGGTTAAGCACATATTGTAAATTAGCAGCAGTGCTAATTAAATAATGAAATTCTTGGCAAAGTACAGTTTTCTCCCAAGTCAGATGAGATTGTTAAAATATATATGCACAAACACATATTTAATCTCTTAATTTCACTCATTTTTATATGACTTCATTGTAATTTAAAAGTAGTTCATTGAACAGCAAACTGTGTGTGCCAAGTACTATGCTAGAAGCCTAGAATTGCAAAAGAGCAAGGACCATGCAAGGGAAGCAATCTGGTCTTTGGAGGCTATGCTTTTGCTATTCTCTAGAGTATATTACATTATTTCCTTATTCAGAAATTGTTAGGATTTTAAAACATAAACCCAATTATTTAATGGAGAGTTCAGTTGCATCCAGCCTACCTATCAGATGAATTCACTCATTAAAGAACAGGTATAGTAGTGAGAATAGCTGAAGTAGTTAGTATCTCGGGAGATTCTCAGCCCCAGGCTAGGCCATTTTCACTTAGAATATAACCATAATCATGCACATGTCAAAACTCATTTACTGTAAAAATCATATTGGTTTTGAAATCAGTTAATACTCATTTAAGTAAAGGCAGTGAAAATATCTCAAAGACTTTTCCCTCCCACCTTCTAGTTCTCTCTTCCTTTGCTGACCTTCACGGGCTCAGTGTTGGAAAAACATTGAAATAGCATTGTTTAGCAATATCTTTTACAATTCTACCTTACAGTTGATGAGAAATTTAAAAAATCTTATTCTTTCAAAAAGTGATCTAGAATGGAAACTCAGAAGACATCCTGTATTACAAAAATGTAACCAAGTCTAATGTTAGACTTGAAAAGCTCAGAGTATTTAATCTTATTTACTTTAAACAATGGAATAAAAATCCAACAAAGCCTCAAGGGTTTTAAAAAATTGTTTTTGGAAATAAGAAAACCTTAATTTAAGCAGTAAAGATAATTATCATGCTTAAAAAAAATAAGTAGCAGTGAATCACCAAGACCCATTTTACTATGAGTCATAATGATATGTGGTCAGAGTCTTCAGTAGGTATACCTTTCTTTCTTCTTCTTCTTCTTTTTTTTTTTTTTTAAGAATACCCTTTGGTGGTTTTCTTCTTCCTCCGGATTTTTCATAATTTGGCATTGCTTTCTGGGGCTGAGACTTTTCATCTCTAGAAGATTCAGCACCCTATAAATAAAGTTCTTGTGGTTCACATGGTACAATAGGACTGATCATACAGATGAGTCCCCTGCAGTGTCACCTACTCAGCTTCTTTCCCCACCCCATCCTGTCTCATGTGCAGACACATAAAATGTTCAGTTGATAAACAGGATGGCTTAAGGTAAAAGGTGAGAAGGAAAAAAAGGATAATATGAAGTGTTTTGAGGGTACAGATATTATATCTTTTTTTTTTTTTTTTGAGATAAGTTCTCACTCTGTTGCTCAGGCTGGAGTGTAGTGGCATGATCATGGCTCACTGCAGCCTTTGACTCCTAGGTTCAATCAATCCTCCCGCCTCAGCCTCCCAAAGTGTGGGATTACAGGCATGACCCACTGCACCCAGCTGAGATATTACATCTTCATATGCCCCTCTTTTGACTAGCACATTTACTCTGTATCTTATAGGAGATCAATAAAGATCTGTCAACAATGTGAATGAATGAATGAATGAACGAATGAATGAATGAATGAGGGGTCCTTGAGAATGATTTGCAGCCTCTTGTACTGCATCTGGGAAAGCAACTGAATTGAAAGAAAGTTGTATATAACGACATTGGACTAATAATAACATCTATTATAGTACTTTATAATAGCTATAAAATACTTTCACATGGTGTATCTCATTTGAACCTTACAAAACCCTTGTTAAGGAAGCAGATGTTATTATACATGGAAAAGATGACAATGTTTTCCTTCAATATATCACTTACAAAGCACCAGCCTGTGGGAGTGTTTGTCCCCTGGATAGCATATCATTAGTTGTGGTCATTGTGGTGAGCAACAAACCATTTTAAAGATTAGAACTGCACCAGTTTAAGGATGAAATAATTAATGCAACAAGTAGTCTTTATGTACACATGGACAGAGTGGCAAGGAATGGGATGGGATAGAAGCTTATAAACTATTATGTAAACAACAAACATATAATGAGAACTTACTATATGCCAGGCACTTTGATGGGTCTCTTTTCATACATTTTTCCCATTTAACGAATGAGGAAATTGAGACTCTTAGAGATTGAGTGACTTGCCCAAGGCCACAGAGTAAGTATATGCCAGTGGTAGAATTCTAATACCCAAAAAGTAAAATAAAAGTTCCTGTGTTGGCCAAGTGTGGTCACGCCTGTGATCCCAGCACTTTGAGAGGCTGAGGTGGGAGGATTGCTTGAGCCCAAGAGTTTGAGACCAGCCTGGGCAACAGAGTGAGACCTTGTCTCTAAAAAAAAGTTCCTATTTTAAAGAGCGTGAAGGAAAAACCGTGAATAACACACATCGACAGATAAATATAGATGTAGCACAGGACAGACTCAATTGCTCTAATTAAAAACTCAAGCAGTGCACACTGCATGAGCTAAAGTGGTTGTTAAGTTCTTGAGAGAGGTCAAAAACTTGAACTGACCCTTGAAAGGCGAATAGAATTTGGACAGGTTGTGTGGAAGGGGAAGGTGTTTCAGGCAAAGTGAAATGCATCAGCAATTTGCAATACAAGTATGAGCATAACATAGTCAAGGGACAATACAAAGCCTGGGAAGATTTCCATGGTCATTCGCAACCACGATCTTGTATGATTTTAGATATGTCAAAAAATTCAGAGAGATATTAGACTGGTCCTACAGGAGGCTAGAGGGGGATCAGTGGGGGCCATTGAAAAATGAGTATGTTGATAAAAGTTCCATGGAGGATCTAAATCTAGAGCTCAATTCGAATGAAATTTTAGACCTTACGTATGCATAGAGGGGAAAGAGAGACTGGGAGAATGCTCTTGGTAAAGTATGCTGGGTTCATGTGTGTTTTGGTAGAAAACAACATTGCTGTGGGCCTTGGATACCAAGCTAACGAGTTTGTACTTTTTCCACCCAACATTTAGAAGTTTGGGGTTGCCTGTCATGGAGGACAGACATGGATAAGTCTTTATTCTAGAAAAATTAGCCATGTGGCTCTTGATAAGACTGACTGAAGGAGAGGAGAAACAGCAGCCAGAGTTAGAACCATTAGGAGGCTTTTAAGATAATTGAGCATGAGCATGTGGAATGGGCTGTGGAAAAGAAAAAGAGAGACAGAAAAGTGCGGGCTGGGCATGGTGGCTCATGCCTATAATCACAGCACTTTGGGAAGCCGAGGCAGGCGGATCACTTGAGGTCAGGTGTTCGAGACCAGCCTGGCCAACATGGTGAAACCCCATCTCTACTAAAAATACAAATATGAAAATTAGGCAGGCATGGTGGCGCATGCCTATAATCCCAGCTACTCAGGAGGCTGAGTCAGGAGAATTGCTTGAACCCAGGAGGCAGAGGATACAGTGAGCCAAGATCACGCCACTGTACTCCAGCCTGGGCAACAGAGCAAGACTCTATCTCAAAAAATAAAAATAAAAATAAAGGAAAGCGTGGGGACCTACTGGATGTGGATTGAGGAGGAAAGAGCAAAGACAAAGAGGGCACCAAGGGTTCTAGTCTGGTGACTAAATGCCTAAGGACAGCTGGGCCACCTTTCTAATACTCTGCAGTGTTCAAAGCTCTCTGTTTTTATGATATGATTTCACCCTTTACTCTTATGATGGACCTGTAGGCTGGATATCATTCCTCCTGTCGATGAAAGAAGAAACTGAGAGGTCAAGCCAGAGCTCCTAAGCACCTGGCATGGAAAGGCAGTGAGCATAGGGAGTTGGTAGGGAGTGGTATGGGGATTGCTGTGAACTGGAGAGCCTAATTCTTATCTTCCATTTTTCATAGATTCTATTGTTCACATTTTACTTACTTAATTAGAGATGTGGCCTCACTATGTTGTCCAGGCTGGTCTCGAACTCCTGGGCTCCAGTAATCCTCCTGCCTCAGTCTTTGTTCACATTTTAATTTTTCTGCAGTTGTGGTGTATCTTACAATCCTATAGTCATTGCCAGTGAGGTGGCGGTCAGAATGAAGTTATTATCATAGCTGTTTGTATTATGGTTGATTCATGCATTGTTTAATGCATGCATTATTGACACTACGTGTGATGATTTACTTGCCATATAAGATGTCTTTTAAAAGTATACCTTGAAAGTAAAAGTAAGTGTGTACAAAGAAAGGCATGTAAACAAACCTGTGGGATATACATTTAATATTTAACCACATTCATTTTCTATTGCTTCTTTATAACAAATTTATACAAATGTAGTGGCTTAAAATAAATAGCACAAATAGATTATCTTACAGTTTCGTAGGTCAGAAGTCTGATGGAGGGCCGGGCGCGGTGGCTCACGCCTGTAATCCCAGCACTTTGGGAGGCCGAGGCGGGCGGATCACGAGGTCAGGAGATCGAGACCATCCTGGCTAACACGGTGAAACCCCGTCTCTACTAAAAATGCAAAAAATTAGCCGGGCGAGGCGGCGGGCGCCTGTAGTCCCAGCTACTCGGGAGGCTGAGGCAGGAGAATGGCGTGAACCTGGGAGGCGGAGCTTGCAGTGAGCCGAGATCGCGCCACTGCACTCCAGCCTGGGCGACTAAGCGAGACTCTGTCTCAAAAAAAAAAAAAAAAAAAAAAAAAAAAAAAAAAGTCTGATGGAGGTATCACTGGGCTAAAATAAAGATGTTGGTGGGCTGTGTTCCTTTCTAGAGGCCCTAGGGGAGAATATGTTTCCTTGCTATTTCCAGCTTCTAGAGGCTGCCAACATTCCATGGCCCCTTTCCTCCATCTTCAAAGCCAGCAGCAGCAGGTAGAAGCCTCACACTGCATCTATGTAACCCTTCTACTGTCTTCACATCTCCCTCTGACTCTGACCTGGGAAAAGTTCTCAAATTTAATGACTCATGTGAGTGGGGTGGGTCTACCTAGATAATCCAGGATAATCTTGCCATCTCCAGGTCCTTAACTTTAATTACATCTGCAAACTCCCTTTTCCCATGTGAATTAACACATTTCCAGGTTCCAGGGATTAGGAATCGGTCACCTATTGAGGCCATTATTCTGCTCACCACAGTGTTAAAACAAAAATTCATCTTTTGAGCAAAGACCACAGCAAAGAAACAATTGCTATTCCATGGGTCTCCAAAAAGGAAGTTCTTACAGAGTAGGTACAACTATGTTCAATGTTATTAGTGAGATGTATATGGAAGATTTTACCAAAAACCAACCAGTGCAACTAAAGTGAAGGGGGATTTTGTTCAGTCACCCAAAATGGATATATTTCCAATCCAAGAGGCTTTACTGATAGAGACTTAAAATATCAGAAGGATAATTTCTAGACTGATTAAAATCTAAGCTACATAACTTTTCTCTATTTTAATGTCTGAACTAGTTCAGCCTAGTTAAGTACTGATGTTTTTCAACTTGGCTTTGTTAGAACTAGAATCTGTCCTCTTTTTGCCCCTTGACCTCTTTCTGTGATAAAAGTGAAAGAATAAGACAAGCGTTACAAGTCAGAGCATGTGTTATTCCTGGGCAAGAGTATGTTAGTGACAATTTCCAGTGTGGGTGGATTTGAGGTTCTGGAGGATGAATGAATATTTTCCAGTTTGCTTTTCTATCAACATCAAAGACTCTATTGTCACATCTGCCCCATCTACTGCTTCAGTCTTGTGCCTATTATATAATATGTTCTCGACCTTAAGATTTTTTTACAGAGGTTTTGTTTCATATATCTAAGTTTATAGTTAATTAAGTGAAAGCTTTCTGAGTAGCTACTTATGCCAAAACAGTGCTAGAGGCTTCAGTGTGTGTCAGCGCACAGAATTTAATCCTCAGAGTGCATCCAGGAGGCACATATCCCATTACTGGGAGCTGGTCTTCATTTGTTCCTGGCAGTATCCCCCCAGCTAACACTCAGCTAGACTTAGCTTCATATGATATTGGCCATATCCAACAACATCACATCCTCTTCAAATATCCAAGATTTGCTAACACGGAGGCTATGGGAAGCCCCAAATGCTCTGGTGGATGTTATTAGATGGGTGCAAAAGTAATTGCCTCCCAAGGCAAATGCTTTGAAGAAAACAAGTCATGTAGATAACAGGTTTTTGGAACTTTTATTTAGCAAAAATCAATAATGTTAATTTTAGTTATGCTTGCATGAAAGTTGTGACAAAAGCTAATCATCTTTTATATCTAAATCCCTAGCCCCTTTGGATTTTATCAGCAGTTGTAATTGTTCAATAAATATTAGAACAAATACATGACTTAAAAATACGTCATGTATGCGAGGCATAGCAAAAAAACTAAAGAGAAGTGACCGGCTAGATTTGGCATAAATAAATAAATATCATGAAGCAGCACTTGTTTATGCAAATTTCCAATTCCCCTTCCAGTGCCTCTGCTCCCATCCACTGGGGCCCACCAAACCTATTTCTGCTGGTTTTTATTCTCCCTTATAGTGAAAGTGTTGGCTGATAAAGGATTAAAGTGGCAGCTGTCCATAGAGAATATTCACTTTTACAGTGGCTTTAATGTCCTGATAAGGTTTGGAAAAATCAAAGACTAGCACCCCTAATGGTAGAATCTCAGGAGTAGACACCAGGGCAAAAAAATTCCTATTTGAAGCCTTCAGGTCTTCATTTTGTGGTGACTTTTTAGGCTGATGTTTTTTGCTACCCATTCAGGTCAAGACAATAGTCGTTATCACTTCACTTATCAGTAAGATTCTAAAATGAGAACCCATGTCCCCAGGTTATTTTTTCTCCAGAGTTCAAACGTGAAACCATGGTCCATCAAACAGGATCTTAACTGTAACTTCAATCCTATGCAGATTAAAAAAATAACCTTCCATTCCCAATGATGTTGGTTTTTCCTGGTCAATCATTTGTATGTGACTTTATTTCATGGGGTCTCTAATTACACGCCACGGGAAGACAAAAGGTATCGTAGGCTGCTCTTGTGGCTACAGTTATGATAAATCATGGGAGTGATGCAATAGTTGAGAGTATCTGTGGGTGTGAGGCAGTGTATGCTAGTGCTGCTTCGAATTGGCTCATGAGAGCTGATTGTGTGCATTTCTTCCCGACTCAGGTCCAATAGCTTCATACTGGTAGTCTGAAATTGGATATGAGGGGGAATATTTGCACCATGGAATTTGTCAAACAATACAAATCAGGGTTATTGATTGATTGGCTGATTAATTTCAAGAGAACTGGCTTACCATTTCACCACGGGTGTGGGTAATCTATGTCTCCCAAAGAAAGAAATATGCACTTTATTCCTCAATTAATATTTACTCATTTTATCCTAGCTGACCCTAAATCAGGTCAGCTGAACCATTACCTCAGGAGCATGTAAGATTGCGGACAACATAAAGACCTGCATTTGTTAATAAATATGAGTGCCTTCTAGGTGCTGTGGATACAGTACTGACTAAAGTCAGACACATGTCAATAAAAGAATGCCATAAATAATGTAAAATTTAGCCATGGTTAAGAGCTGTCAAAGACAGAGATGTCATATTATCAGAGTGTGTAAAAGGAGGATCTGACTCAGGGAAGGAAGGAGAGGCTTTTGTAAGAAAGTGATGTTTGCCTGAGATTTAAAAGAACAGCAGGATTAAAATAGACAAAGCTAGCAGGTGCATAGTACCTGGCACACAGTAGGTGCTCATTAAAGATAAATGGTGGGTAAATTATGTTCTGCTCATGCACTGGAATCTCTGTTGAACTTTGATAGCAATTTCCTGGGAAATATGGGTTTCTTTCTATTAAAACATATCACTCTGGGATGACAGCTATGATCTCTTATAAACTGGTTTTCAGGGACCGTTAACACCTGCTCACTGGAAGAACTCCAGCTCTGTGTGAGATCATGTGATAGGAGAGCCGTGGCCTTTAGCTACACATCAACCACACAAGTAGCTGTGGTTTGCCGAGTTAAAAAAAAAAAAAAGTTATTTTCCTTTTGAAGCCCAGAAACTGCCAGCCTCTGGAGTTGTTGTGACGCTGTCTGCCTTCATGTCTGGATGTTTGTTCCCTTCTGTACGGTGACTCATGTTCCATCTTGTCCATTTGCCATATGGTTTAGAGAGGTAACATTCCCTGAAGGAAACAAAAACACAACCACACGATCATCTTTAAGGTAGTGGAACTTAGGTTTTGAATGCAATTGTATGTAGAATATGAGAACATTTTGCTTAGAGAAATCAAACATATCTGTAATATACAGTAAAGATGCTTCTTTGGGTGTGGTGACAGTGCAGGCGGATGTGGAAAGGAAGGCAGGACACATGTGTGATTTGGTGAGAGCTGTGGTGGATATGCCAACTGGGACCTGTAGTGGGAGAACCTCGCTGCCTCAAACACAAATGCATAAAACTCACACTAGGGGGCTCAGGGCTCTAGGATTTATGGGTTGGGAAGGGGAAGAGGAAGGGTGTCTTCCACCATCTGGCGCTCTGTGGTCCAGCTGTGTTAATCCAACCATTACTGTCCTCATGTTTAGCCCACAGCATCAACAGCTCTTTCTTTTTCATTAAATTTCATAAAGGGATATGAAAGTTTTTAATGTCAAAGTTTTGATTCCTATAACCATGTCATCCCCAGAGAAGCCTAAGTCTTTCCACATAGTTGTCATAAATAGCCTGGCCTGGTACTTTACCTCTGTCCACATAATGAGCAGAAAGGGGTCTTCCTAATGTATACTGCATGTATACTATGTACCAAGTATTACAGTTCACCTATCATCCTGTAATCCTTCAGCAAAGCGATGAAGGAGGTGTCATCTCTATTTTATAAATAAGGAAACTTAATTGTGGTGATATTAAGTAGCTCAACAAAATGTACTTACCCAGTTAAGTGGAGAACTTGGGGATTTGTGTCTATGTGTGTCTGCTTTCTTTCTACTATGCTGAAGTGTGTTTTTATCTCTCTGGGTTTTTTGTTTGCTTGTGTTTTATTTATTTATATATTTTTTTGCCATGGTCTAGTCATGGTGGATAAGAATTTGGAAAAAAAATTGTTTAGTTGCTTTTTTGAAATCTCAGACTAATTTTCCTTAGTTTCAACAATGAAGCAAACTCAGTAATAGTAAGTGATGTAGTTCAGAATAAACTTTATCTTCTTCCAAATGTGACTGAAATTAAGTAAAAAGAGGTGCCATTGTTTTTAACACATCATTTAAATATACAAGATTCTGAGAGTCTGGAATGTTTCAGTGAAAGTTACCCATGCTGAGTTTCTACTGATGGAATCTTTTAAACAGAGCTGCTAAAAATGACTTATGGCAATTATCGTTGAGACTTTAAAATCCCGAGTGTATAACCACAACAGTAGTAACAGACACAAGGTGTGTAATATAGAAACACAAAGTTCAGAGGCTTTACCAAATTCATAATAAATTTAGAACACAGTCAATCTAAAGGAAATTAGTATATAAACAAAAATAGAAAACACGTAAGAGAACGACCTTGCATGAAAGCAAAGTGAAAGCTGTTGAATTTGTCTTTCTGTGGTATGCTTAAATACACAGAAACACTTTAATGCATCCACCCAAGTTAGTTGATCTTGATCTGTTCATCCTTAAAGTCAATCCATGGCAGCACATCAGTCTTTCTGCAGCCATGGGTAACTTTGGCTAGAGGTGTGCTGGGGATGTCAAGTGGTCATTCCAGACACCCTTGCCAAGGGGCTTTCCTGCTGGCCTCAAGGAAAGATACAGAACATTTCCTGGAATTGGTTAGAGACCCCTAAGCTGAAGCCAAGAACTTAATTTTTAAAAGATTCCAGACACTGAAATAAACACAAACCGACTGTTGTTGCTTTTTTCCCCCAATATTTGACTGAAGATTTGGTTGGTGCATGTCTTGTTATGTCGATCATCTACCTAAAAAATTCTTCGAAGAACTTACCTTCACAGGCAATTTGATTTAATTTTTACAGTAATTTTAAAGCCTAACTTGTCTAGTTGGGAGGGAGGGGGAGTTCCAAGCTTGACTTAGATATGTACCAATGTTGCTGTTTTAATAAATGAGCTGTAATCATTATCCTCTGCCTGTTATTCATCCTGGATAGTCTTTGCTTTGATAACCCAAAGTCAATCACATAAACTCTTCTTTCTTAGGATTTTCTTGGTGAATTATTTCCAATACATACAATTTTTAGGGAAAAAAGTGCCTTTAAGTCACTTTGCATACATGATTTCATTCTCAACAAGATTGGGTAAAGCCAAGATTAAATTTCAGAATCTCTCTATATATCTGTCAATCTATATTTATTTATTTTTGTTATTCTTCACTAAATTATGGTTTCCTATCTGTGACTAATACTGTAAATGCTACTTCTAATTTGATTGTTTTTAGGGCTGTAATATACACAAAATACATTGACTTTTAGTAAATATTTGAGACTATTCTTTATGGATAAGGGTTGAGTTGTAAATAAAACCTATAATGCAGGTTAAACAATGTCAAGGAAATGTTCATTTTAAGTCGGTATACTTATTGAAATTATTTGGCTGTACTAATCATATGTATGAAAACACTCAATATAATTATTATTGTAGATTTCCTTCACAGCAGAAACAAACTAGTATCTCTGGTGATTAGACTGAAGGATTACTTTGAGAGACTGAGGCGGGAGGATTACTTGAGGCCAGGAGTTTGAGACCAGCCTGGCCACATGGTGAAACCTTGTTTCTACCAAAAATACAAAAATTACCTGGGTGTGGTGCCTCATGCCTATAGTCCCAGCTACTCAGGAGACTGAGGTGGGAGGGTGGTTTGAGCGCGGGAGGTGGAGGTTGCAGTGAGCTAAGATCATGCCACTGCACTCCAGCCTGGGCAACAGAGTCAGACCCTGTCTCAAAAAAAAAAAAAAAAAAAAAGACATTTCTGGTGAGGGGATATTAGGTAAATAAATTAAAAAGGGTTTTGTTATAATTATAGAGTTTTTTTTTAATAAAAAGAACTAAATAATCAGGTTGTTTTCCCCAGTACATGAGGTGAGTTCCCAAGCCTGCAATACCAGCTCAAAGGTCTCATTCAAAGAATTCTCACTGCTCTGCCTTCCCTCTTTATCTGATGCTTCAAACGATTCTTTGTAAGAGCATAAGTCATAAAATCTGCAGTTAATAACTATGTAAAAGTGGCTTATGTTTTGAGTTCTTTTATGTTTTTGTATTTTTTTCTCTCTCCTAGGTCCTACAGATAGTAGTTGTTCCAAGAATTTGCTGTAAATCATTCCTCTCATATGTCAAATCATGCTTGATTCATGGTATGCTGTTAATGGCTTTGCAGAAGATCTGACCATTATACCCTTGTACTTTATTTCTTTACTTTTACTACAAATGTATTTGTGCATCTCTCCAAAGGGCAATAAAGTCTTTATAGCAATAAAATAGGCGCTTACTGTGACACACAGTGATACAATGAATAATTTCAGATCACAATGTTAAAAGTATTTATGAAAACAATGTGGTACAAATAGGCAGAAATCATGGTAATCTCATGATTCTGTCAGAATAATGCTTTCCTTTTGTTTCTTTTGTTTTTCAAAGAAGTAACAATGGCAGAGACATAGACATCAGAGTTCTAAAAAGGTAAGGAGAAGGTTAAATAAAAATTGCTGTAGTTGAGTGAGTTCTATTGAATAAGTTATGGAAATCCTCTGGCAATTGAAGAAACAAAATTGAGCAGGTGTAACTGCATGCACATTATGCAAATTTGAAAGGAGCAAGGGCTCGTTCCGCAGACTGTGCATACCTTTATCACAGCAAGACAAAACTTTAGAAGGAATAAAGAAAGTGCCACTGAACAGTAACAGATCTTTAAACCTTTTTAGTTTTCAGCAATACATAATCATATCTAAAAATGAAATATTATTTTTGTACTACATAGTCCTTTGCTGAAACAGGTTATTTCTACTAGTCTGAGAAACCCGTTCAAGCCAGCTGAAACCAAGGGTGGATGTACCACCACTTACACACTCACCTATTGTTGATCATTCACTTCATTTCCAGGTTTCTGCCATTACAAATGAAGACTGCAATCAACATCTTTGCACATATATCCTTATGCTGGCTATAAAATAGATTCCTTGCAGTGAGATTGCTGTGCTGAAACTAAATGTGTATTTTCACTTAAATCTTAATAGATGCTATAAAAATGCTTTCCAAAGGGTTGTTAATATTTCACATTACCAAATACTATGTCTCTGCCTCCCACCAGTAGAAGCATTCATACTTTTACATTTTAGTCTTTTCTGGCAGGATAAGATGAAATCTAGGGAAAAAATGCTAGAGGTAATAAGCAAATATATCAAGGTTGCAGGATATAAGGTTAATACGCAAAAATCAGTTCTGTCTTTACATTAGCAATATACAAGTAGAAAACAAACCGATTATAATAGCATAAGTAGCATGAGATATTTGGGGATAGATTTAACAGTATATATGTGAGGCCTGTATAATGAAATGAAAACTACAAAAAAATTTTCCTCAGATCGATCTATAGAACGAATACAATCATAAACAGAGTATTTACTTGATAATAGTGACCAGATTTAAATTGTTGAAAACAATTTCTCATAATCAGATTGTACCAGAATGCTAAAACATAGTGCTTAATTTGCCCTACAAGTTAGTACCCAAATATGAATACTAAACAGTGTTTGATACAAGGCAAACTAAGTTGATTGTTCAAAATACCTAAACTTTTCTGTTAAAAGTAGGGCAGTTTTATATCAAAGTTGGCCAGGGACAGTTTATGTGATTTGACCTGATATAAATAATGTCCTCAAACTACTTTGATTTGAATGATGAACTATATGGTCACCTTAGCTAATAGGAACTCAGTGCTTAGTTTCAAAACCTTAAACCAGAAAGTTAAATGGAATTTAATAACTAGCTGCTTTTGTGTTTAATTGGTATGTTCTTGTGTAACATTATGATTCTTCTGGGTTTTTTTGTTATATATTGTTACTTTCTTAATGGTTGCCCTGGGGATTATAATTAGCATATAAATTTAAATAATTTACTTAAATTACTAGTGATTTATTTAAATGGAACACAAAAATTTTGCTCCACTATATCTTTGTTCCTTCCCCCTCCATTGTGCTATTATTGTCATACAAATTACATCTTTTTTTTTTTGTTTTTTTGAGATGGAATCTCACTCTGTTGCCCAGGCAGGAGGGCAGTGGTATGATCTTGGCTCACTGCAACCTCCACCTCCTGGGTTCAAGCCATTCTCCTGCCTCAGTCTCCTGAGTAGCTGGGATTACAGGCATGTGCTACCATGCCCGGCTAATTTTTGTATTTTTAGTAGAGATGGGGTTTTGCCATGTTGGCCAGACTGGTCTTGAACTCCTGACCCCAAGTGATCCACCCACCTCAGCCTCCCAAAGTGCTGGGATTACAGGCGTGAGTCACCCCACCTGGCCACAAATTACATCTTTATAGATTATAAGAGCATCAGCACAGTATAAAACTGTTGCTTTATACAACTGTCTTTTAAATGCAATAGAAGAAAAGAATTACCTCCAAAATGCATATATACTGTCTTTTATATTAATCTATGTAGTTTCCTTCTTGTGAATTTTCTTCATGCGGATTTGAGTTACTATCCAGTGTTCTTTCATTTCAGTCTAAATGTCTACCTTTAGTATTTTTTGTATTTTATGTTATAATGTCTCCATTTCTTCATTTTTAAAGGATAGTTTGGCTGGATATAAAATTCTTGGTTGACAATTTTTTTTCTTTCAGTGTTTTGAATATGGCATCATACCATCTTCTGGTCTTCATGATTTCTGATGAGAAATCAAAATACTACTGTTTTTAGGGATCTCTTGTACGTGTTGAGTCACTTGTCTCTTGTGTTTTCAAGACTGTGTCTTTGTCTTTTGACTTATGACAGTGTATATGTAGGTGTTGATCTCTTTGAATTTATCCTAGAGTTTAAGCTTCCTGAATGCGCAGATTAATGTTTTTCACCAAATTTTGAAATTTTTTGACAATTATTTTTTCAAATGTTCTTTCAGCTTCTTTCTGTCTCCTCTACCACTGGTATTTCCATTATGTCAATCGTACTAAGTACAATTAAGGTTATTGGGGCTCTGTTGATTTTTCTTCATTCTTTATTTTTTGTTTCTTAGGTTGGATACTCTCAATTGACCTATCTTCAAGTTTACTGATTCTTTTTTTTTTGCCAGTTTAAATCTCCTAGAGCTCCTCTAGTGAAATTTTCATTGTACTTAGAGTACTTTATAACTCTCGAGTTTCTATTTGGTGCATTTAAAAATAATTTCTACCATTTAATTGATTTTTTTAAAATTTGATGAAACATCATTCTCAGCCGGGAGCAGTGGTTCATGCCTATGATACCAGCACTTTGGAAAGCTGAGGTGGGCAGATCACTTGAGCCCAGAAGTTTGAGACCAGCCGGGGCAACAGAGTGAGACACTGTCTCAACTAAAAATACAAAAATTAGCTGGACATAGCGGGGTACACCTGAAGTCCCAGCTACTCAGGAGACTGAGGTGGGAGGATCATTTGAACCTGGGAGGTGGAGGCTGCAGTGAGCCAAGATTGTGCCACTGCACTCCAATCTGGGTGACAGAGCAAGACCTTGTCTCAAAAACACAAAGAAAGAGAGAAAGGGAGAGAGAGAGAGAGAGAGAAAGGGAAAGAAAGAAAGTAACATCATTTTCATACTTTCCCTTAATTCTTTAGCTATGGTTTCCTTTAGTCATTTGAACATATTTGCAATAGCTGATTTAAAGTCTTTATTTAGGTAGTCTACTGTCTGTGTTTCCTCCGAGATAGTTTTCATTGACTACTATTTTCCTGTGTATTAACCATGTTTTCCTGCTTGTGTATCTTGTGATATTTTTTGGTCAAAACTGGGCATTTAAAATATTACAATGTGGCAACTCTGGTAATCAGATTCCCTCCCTTTTAAGGATTTGCTGTTGTTGCTGCTGTTTCTTTGTTTAATGACTTTCCAAACTAACTCTGTAAAGTATTTTGTTGTTGTGTGTGGCCACTAAACTCTGCTTGTTTAGCTTAGTGGTCAGCTAATGATTAATCCAGGATTTCCTTGATGCCTTGAATAGTATATCTACTATACTTTACTGAAAAGCTATGTGTGTGTGTGCAGGCATGTGTGTATGCACACATCTGTGTGTGTGTTGAGGCTCACTTTAGACTCTGATAGAGAATTTTTATTATGTAAAAAAGGAATTTTTTTATACAACATATCTTCTGTTTCTTAAATTAAAAGCAATGTAAAAATCCCTAAAACATCTTGAAACAACAAAACCCAACACTGTTTCCCTCAAGTCTTTGCATTGTGTTTGTTTTCCAATTTTAAAAAATGACTATCTTGCTGTGCTTAGACATTCTAAGGACCAAGTGGCAATGCTTACAAACACCTTCTTTTCATAGTAAAATACTGCTGTTCACAGAAATAAATGTGTTAGGCTTGCATTAGATTTAGAGTGTAAATAATTGAACAGGCAGAAGTCTTGAACAGACTGCTTAAATATCATTGTTATCATAAAAAGTGTTACAGTGAGTCCACACTTTCAGCAATTCATTATAATACTGCAATGTGCACTCCAGCATATGGAGTGGCAATGTCTCAGAACATTTTGAAATATTCTGTTGCTTTCTATGTCTTTTTGTGTATACCCCAAAGCATGATTAAACATTTAATGATCTTTAGAATTAAACTTCTAAAGACAAACTATGAAAAGCATTCATAAAAGAGTATTTAATCTAATTTAAGAGGTAAAGGTTTTAAGGGGAATTCATGGTTAGAATTTGGTGGCATAGCTTCTGTGTTTCTTTTTAGAGATCTTAGCACACCACTTTTCATAGCAGAACACATGATTGGTGTATGAAAGCTGTTGACTTTTGTGGTTCCCTACCTGAGAAAGTAAGTGGGAGAACAGCCTCCCCTAAAATAGTAGGAGATATTGTGAATACAAGCACAATGTTAAATTGAATATTAAATTAGTATTATACTATTAAATTAAATATTAAATTCATCTCAATACTTGTGACTTGTATTTCCCTTACTTCACATAATTTGCAATATCTAATTCATTTAGCACATATTTTAGCAGAATCAAAATTTCATCCTAGGATTATGCATTATTATTATCATGTGGGTTTTTTTTTTTTTTTTTGAAATGGAGTCTCGCTCTGTCACCCAGGCTGAAGTGTAGTAGTGCAATCTCTGCTCACTGCGACCTCCACCACCCAGGTTCAAGTGATTCTTGTGCCTCAGCCTCCAGAGTAGCTGGGAAATACTGGTGTGTACCACCACGCCCAGCTAATTTTTGTATTTTTAGTGGAGACATACCTGAGACTGGCTAATTTATGAAGAAAAGAGGTTTAATTGACTCACAGTTCTGCATGGCTGGGGAGGCTCAGGAAACTCACAATCATGGGGGAAGGGGAAGCAGACGCCTTCTTCACAAGGCAGCAGGAGGGAGTGAGTGTGAGAGCGCAGGAAAAACTACCATTTATAAAACCATCAAATCTCGTGAGAACTCACTCAGTATCACGAGAACAGCATGGCGGAACCACCCCCATGATCCAATCACCTCCCACTAGGTGCCTCCCTCAACACATGGTGATTACAGGGATTACAATTCAAGATGAGATTCGGGTGGGGACACAGCCAAACCATGTGGCATAGCATGCCACATGCTACACTCTTTATTCTGCAATCTTTCTCCCTATGCACTTGGTCACCTATTTCCTCCCCCTTGAGTCACTAAAATCTATTTCCTCATCTTTGAACCAAAACAAAGAAACAAGCAGATAGATAACCAACCAAAATAAATAAATATATCAACTTATAAAAATTGACTTCTCTTGGGCCATCTTATAGTCTCAGTCAATGTGCTTAGATATTCCTGAACCACAGTAGTGGACATAGTCTAGGCTCACACAGATTTCCTTTATACATAGTGTACCAGTCAGGCAGCACGCCTATCTTGAGGTCTGAGTCTCAGGTCCATGAACCTCTCCCTCTGATCTTCCAGGCATCAGCACCAGCCCTGCAGTGGCTCCTCTTCAGAGGCCTGAGTCCTGGCTATGCTGGGTCCTTCTTCTGGGTTTCTAGGTTCTGACAAGACCCATGTCTTTCTTTTTGCCCTAGAGTGGTAGCTTCTCCCTGGGGTGACTTATCTCTGTGTTACCTTAGTATTCCCTTTTTGCTTTAGTTCTCTAACACCTGATCAGTATTTCATTCATTACATTAAACGGTATCATTATATTAAATTATCAATCTTTCATTCATTATACTAAATTCATTATATTTCGTTCATTATATTAAACTAGTGTAGTTTCTATTTTCCTGACTGGGCGCTGGTGGTCCGGTGATGTCATTGTAGTGGCGCCATGAGGATGGCTCTGGGAGTGCTGAGAAAGGCAGGAGACCTGGCCTCTGCCAGGCTGAGACTTTTGCTGAAATAACACTGTGGAACAAACAGGAAGATGCAAATCCTTTCTTCAACCTGGCTTTCCTGCCTGCCTCCAGCATCTTCTTTTTTTTTTGAGACAGAGTCTCCCTTTGTCGCCCAGGCTGGAGTGTAGTGGGTTCACCTCCTGGGTTCATGCCGTTCTCCTGCCTCAGCCTCCTGAGTAGCTGCGACTACAGGCAACCACCACCACGCCCAGCTAATTTTTATATTTTTAGTAGAGACAGGGTTTCACCATGTTAGCCAGGGTGGTCTCGATCTCCTGACCTTGTGATCCATCCACCTCAGCCTCCCAAAGTGCTGGGGTTACAGTCGTGAGCCACCGCGCCTGGCACCTCCAGCATCTTCTATTGACCAAGCCTAACAGGGAGCTGGAGGACCAAAGAGAAAAGCTCTTTACAGAGGCTCAGCCCCAGCATCACAACACAGAGTAGAAACGGTGAGTTTGAACACACACAGTTTTGACCACGGCTTTTAATTATTAGTGTTCCCAACTGGACTTTTGACTAATCTTGGGGATTCAATGATATGATGTTAAGTGCTAGGAAGAGAGGCATTTCACAGTATCCAAAGTATTCATTGTTTTTGTCTTGAATATGTATATGAAGATGTACTTTGTTATTTCTTGACTAATAGTGAAAAAGATAGTTTGAACATATGCCCATACTTTTCAAATTAACTTGATGGTTATATAATCTGAAACTAGGAATCTAAAACTAGCAATCAGAAATTAATAAAGACGGAGTTATAGAACTTAGTTGTAAGATACAGTGGAAAGAGACTTGAAAGTGCATATGGGCTGTAAACAGAGGGCACAAAATTGTAACACTGGAGTCACAATGCTATCATTTTTTCCCTTGCTTTAATAAGTATATTCTTCTCCAGAGACTCAGGAATTAAAACACAAACAAACAAACAAACAAAGGATATTCTATTTTACTCCACCAATTTATTAAAGTATTTAATTTTTTCTTTGTATACTATATATTAAGACATAACATACTTATAGATATTAAACAACATCTCTTCATTCATTTATTCACTCATTAAATATTTACTGAGCATGAACTATGGGCCCAGAAATGTGCAAGGTATTCGAGTTATGGTAGCAAACAAAAGCAAGATGGTTCCTGTCTTTAAATCTCCAAAGGTAGACCTTAAGCAAGTAATGTAATAAAATTGTTGGGTGTTATGATATGGAAAAATGGCCACTTTATAGCTAGCATATTTATCCACGTCTATGGAGTTGGAAAATGGCTTCCTGAAGGAGTGAGGTTTCAGTTGAAACCTGAAGGAAGGACAGGCGTTAAGCAGGTGAGGGAAAGTGGGATGGAGGAGTGAAGAGGGATGTGGGACCGTTGTGAGTAAAGGAGGAGTTAGAAGAAGGAAGAGTGAAGAAGAGTATTCCACGTACAGCACAAGCCATATTCAATGATAATATTGTTTTCTCTAGACTGAAGGCTCCTTTTGTATTATTATATTTTTCCTTTCCATTATTTTTATATTATTTTTCCTTTTGCGGTTTTGTGTCTCTGGTTTCCAATGAAAGGCTTGTTACACAGCAGGTGTTCAATAAATATATAAAAACTGTATGAGTGAATGTGTTTTTCCTTTTCCTAAAATATTGAAACTCATTGATTTTCTTGGCAACAGTGATTCCATCTAGTAGGTATTCATACTGGTAGATTTAGATATTTTGGTTTTAGGAAGCTCAGTTTAAAATCCAAAGATCTGGTTGGGTATGGTGGCTCACACCTGCAATCCTAGCACTTCAGGAGACCAAGGCTAGCAGATCACTTGAGGCCGGTAGTTCGAGACCAGCCTTGCCAACATAGTGAAATCCATCTCTACTAACAATACACAGAACTATTAGCTGGGTGTGGTGGCATGTGCCTGTAGTCCCAGCTACTGGGGAGGCTGAGACAGGAAGATCCCTCGAACTCGGAGGCAGAGGCTGCAGTGAGCTGAGATCTCACTACCGCACTCCAGCCTGAGTGACAGACCGAGACTCTGCCTCCAAAAAAAAAAAAAAAAAACCAAAAATATGCCTGTAATCTCAGCACTTTGAGAGGCCATGACTGGAGCCCAGGAGTTCAAGGTCACAGTGAGCCATGGTCATGCTAACGCACTCCAGCCTGGGTGACAGAGCAAGACCTCAGCTAAAAAAAGAACAAAAGGCTGGCTGCGGTGGCTCATGCCTGTAATCCCAGCATTCTGGGAGGCCGAGGCAGGCAGACCACGAGGTTGGGAATTCAAGACCAGCCTGGCCAATATGGCGAAACCCCATCTCTACTAAAAATACAAAAATTAGCCGGGCATGGTTGCGGGCATCTGTAATCCCAGCTACTCGGGAGGCTGAGGCAGGAGAATCGCTTGAACCCAGGAGGCGGAGGTTGCAGTGAGCCAAGATTGTGCCATTGCACTCCAGCCTTGGCGACAAGAGCAAGACTCTGTCTCAAAAACAAACAAATAAAACAAACAACAACAACAACAATACACCAAAGATTCCACCCCCTAAAAAGAAATACTGGATAGAGTCATATTCAGTCAATAATAGAACATTTTGAGACAACACTAATATGTGAAGTTTCACTGAGCCAGGTCCAGGACCTCTAAAGGAGAAATCAGATGTTGTCATGTTTTAGCTTTGCCTACAACATTCAAATATAAAATATCAATAATGTTTGCTCAGTTCTCTCAAATGGAAGTATAAAGTATTCATTTATTCATTTAATACTTTTATGTTCATATTTTAAGTGGCCATAAGGAAAGGAAAGCTATTTACTGGTCTATACATGAAGTTTTCTAACAAAATTCTTAAAAATGTGAGTATGAAATGTTATTACATCAATACAATAATAAAATATCATATGAGTTATTTCACTGTTCCATAGTCAGATTCCTAACTAAACAAGTAAGCACAAACATATAATAATCAATAATCAATGAAACAAAAAGGACTAAAAAGCAAAACAAAATAAGGGCTTTAGATAAATTCCCAACTTCTTAACTAGAGTACATAGTGCAGAGGAAGAAAGAAGCGAAGGGAGGGAAGGAGGGGGTAAGGAAGAGAGGGAAGGAGGAAGGAAGGGAGGGAGGGAAGGAAAGAAAACTTCTATTCCTGCCACCTAGTGTCATGAAAAAGTCACGCCAAGGTCAAGCACAAGTGAGAAAAGTCAGGTGAAGAGCAATTAATTATCCATTTACAAAGCAAAGATAGAGATCCTAATTTAGTATTCAGTAATTTTTTTAAAAATTAGGTCCTGAGAATAGTAGGAGTACCCTAACCAATGTATGATTGAATACTCTTGTTTAATTATATATGCATGAATCTGGTCTCTGAGATAGGGAGGAGCTGGTTAAATTAATTAGGAAAATGTGGGCTTTTAGGGCCAGACTTTCAAATTTTTAAAAATGTTTCTACCTTAGAATTGTTTAATTAGATTTCAAAGGAACAGTTTCTCATGTTTGAAATTGAGCATAGTTAAATTAAAATACCCTAATAAAGCATTAAAGAGTTTATAAAAATAAACCTTAACTTTCAATTACAGGCTATTAAACTTAGCCAGTGGTTTCTATAAGTAAAGCCACATTATAAATTTACTCACAAATAACTAAATAGAGTCTCTGAGGCAAAAAAATAAGAGAAAACTAGGAAATGATGGGGAGCTAGAACACAACTTCTGTAAGTAAAGAAACAGCCGTCCCTTCTCACTGGTGTACAAAAATGCCTCCAATATTTGAAAGAAGTAAGAGGCATAGTCCCAATTTCAAGAGTTATATTCTCAATTTCATTTGAGAATGAGCCAGGATGATATGTATAACCTTAATTTTAAAATAATGATAATAGCCAAAGTAAATACACTTTTTTTAAAGATTTACTACTTTCTCAGGCAAATTGGCAGTTTGTCTCTTCGTACTCATGTCATATAGTCTAAAAAAACTCATTAGACCTTTTTTTTCCTGTAACTTAAAAAAAAAAAACATGTTTCTTCTTTTCATTTTGTAGCTAATGTTGTCTGATTATCAAGACTTTTCATGCTTTTAACACCCACCAGCCCCATCATATTATTTTTCTCTGGCTGAGGTCAGACTGACAAGTACATTGATACAACTGAATCATCCTTCTGCAGGCATGTCTTTGTTATCAGATTAGTTTTCAAGTAGATTTATGCATTTAAAAAATATATCCGTTTGAACAAGATTAGTCTTTGCAAGATATGACATTTATCCTAGCAATAGGTGATAGATTTCTATACATTCGACATGTGAACCAAACTAGATAGTAAGCTGACATATTGTTAAGTAGTTCTTTTCTTCTTGGCTATCAGATCAAGTCACCAAAATGAAGCTGAAAGAGTATTGTCATGAAAGTTTATTGGATTAGGGCCAAATTTCCGCCCTCTTATGATGCCAGGTGATGCCAGGATTTTCCAACAACCAAGCCAAGTTAAGTCTTGCCTTAATATAAAGAGAATTCACAAAAACTGACAAACGAGAGGTGAAGTAAAGAAACAAGCAAAAGTTGACGTTTTCTTGGATTTCCGTGGTGAGCCTAAAAAGCATTCCAAAGAGAACCATATAAAATACAAGAAAGGTTGAAAAGATGCATCCCATCAATATAATTTTAGAGAAGATGCTATATTGCTATACAAAAATAATCCTATTATATTCCTTAATCATGATCCTTCATAAATATATATTAATAACATAATAAAGATCTAAAGTGTTACTGCTGGGAAAAATGCTAACAACCAAAAGTTAAAGAGCCTTTTTTGAGGGATATAAAGAGTTTTGTGGACATTTAAAAATCTAAGAATCACATTATACCACATAGTATGATAGTGTAAACAACTCCAGACATGTTTTATTAGTTTGTAAGGAAGTGGAGTGAAGTATGACTTCCTTCAATTAAACAGCAAAGGATTTAGGTAGGTAGAATAAAACTATTTGACTTGGAGTTTAACCAAAATGTAGGGGTATTAGCACACCTTCTCACTGAAGTACTGTATGATCTTTTAAAGTACAGGTGTGTAAAGGGCCCCGGTTTTATTTTATTTTCCAGAAAAGGATTCCCTTTTCCTTGATGGAGAAGTAACATTGTACAAAAACCTGACGCGTAAACTCTGCAGGCCTTTTGGAAAACTCTCTCCCGTACCTTCAAAACAGCTTCTCACATCTCCTTTTCTACCCATTTTTCCCAACTTCTTGTCTTCCTCTCTCTCCCCCATCACATATCTCATTGGCATAAATTACACAGAAACAAATGGTTAGGGTTTTAGCCCACATCCTTGTCATTTCCCACTTCAATTGCTTCAAAGTCATTAGATGCTGTCTACCGTTAGCAAGGGCACATTTTAACAATCATTAACTACAGTCCTCTAGGAGGACATACCAACCTTCTATTTGTACTTTTCTGGTTCATCTGTCAACTTCCTTTTGCATTTTGGATCAAGTCCCTTGACTTCATATATGAAAAGGGAGAAATCTGGATCACTTGAGGTCAGGAGCTCAAGACCAGCCTGGTCAACATGGTGAAACCCATCTCTACTAAAAATACAAAAATTAGCCAGGCATGGTGGTGCATGCCTGTAGTCCCTGCTACTTGGGAGGCTGAGGCAGGAGAATCACTTGAACCTGGGAGGTGGAGATTGTAGTAAGCCAAGATCACACCACTGCATTCCAGTCTGGGCAACAAAGTGAGATTCCGTCTCAAAAAAAATAATAATTAAATAAATAAACTGGAAAGAAACTTAGAGGTCCTGTAGTAAAACCTGTTTAAAAGCAAGCAAGCAAACAAACAAACAAACAGACGCTGGTGAAGTAAGTTGCCTTGACACAGTTAGTTGATTGGTAACCTGAAGAGCTCCTAAATTATAGATAGATATTCTTTGCCTTGCACCAAGTTGCTTTTTGAAAGGAGGCGAAACAAAGGAGTCTTCCCATGCATTTTTTCATGACAAAGTTTTCTCTGGCCACTGCTAATATTGGTAAATGAAGTACTCTTCTTAGGTTCTTTGGGACACATGCTAAAATACTGGAAATTTGCCATAACATGAAGGATACCAGAAATCAGTCCTACTAATAGGCTTACCATAGTACAGGTTATTTCTGAATTCCTGATTTACCCCTTACTCTAGAGTGCCTATATTAAGGCACATAAAGAATTTAAAAATCTCTCTCCTTGTGGGACACTCCCTCCCTAAACATCAGTGTGCCCCTGAAAGGTTCTTTTCCCTAAGTAGAATGAGTAAATCGGAAGGCAACATCTCTATACAAGGAATTCAGAATTCATCAAGCCAATACTCCTAGGTCCAGGGCTGAGAAGAAAGAGGGGCCAGTACAAAGGCCAGTCTATGTTTGGCTCTTCCTATTGGTCTGGTTAACCAAATTGTGATTTTTAAAAAATTTCTAGTATATTTTTCCTCTAAAGCTGTTTATTGTTTTTTCGTCTTTTTCACTGACTGTCAATAGGCTACGACTAGTGGATAAAGCAATAATTACCTATATATTAAGATGGATTTATGTACACTAGTATGTCTGAGTATAGGAACAAACTTATCTCAGATTTTGTCTGGCCTAAGACTCTTGGAATGGGATAATTAATTCTTAAGCATTTTACTGAAGGTTTAAAAACATCTTTATAGAGAATTTACTGTGTTTAATGGATTAGGACTATCCTAATAACATGACAGTGTGTTTCATTGCTTGCTGCTTAATTTCCTGTCCTCTTTTTCATTCACTAATAAAAACATGAGTTAAGAAATAAACAGTCCTTGGGACACATCTGAATCAATTATCAGTGCAAGTGAAATATAATAACCCTATAGTAATTTCTCTCTTTTTTTTTTTTTGAGATGGGGTCTCGCACTGTCACCTGGGCTGGAATACAATGGCGTGATCTCGGCTCGCTGCAACCTCCACCTCCCGGGTTCAAGTGATTCTCCCTCCTCAGCCTCCCAAGTAGTCGGGATTACAGGCGCCCTACACCTCACCCAGCTAATTTTTTGTATTTTTAGTAGAGATAGGGTTTCACTATGTTGGCCAGGCTGGTCTCAAACTCTTGACCTTGTGATTCGCCTGCCTCGGTCCCCCAAAGTGCTGGGATTACAGGCGTGAGCCACCGCACTGGGCCGTAATTTCTTTTTTGAGATGGAATTTCACCCTGTTGCCCAGGCTGGAGGACAATGGTGCAATCTCAGCTCACTGCAACCCTCCGCCTCTTGGGATCAAGCAATTCTCCTGCCTCAGCCTCCTGGGTAGCTGGGATTACAGGCACGTGCCACCATGCTAGGCTAATTTTTTGTATCTTTAGTATAGATGGGGTTTCACCATGTTGGCCAGGCTGGTTTCGAACTCCTGACCTCATGATCCACCCGCCTCAGCCTCTCAAAGTGCTGGGATTACAGGCGTGAGCCACCATGCCCGGCCAACCCTGTAGGAGCAAAAAATAATAACAATAAATGACCCACATTAATATTACTTGGGAAGATGATATTTTATCAAAAGTTTCCTTGTTCAGCTGTCATTTTTTTAAAGAGCATCAACCTTTGAATAAAATATTTGTTCCTTAAAACTTCTGAGGCAATTAATACGTTGGGTAACAAGTGAAAGAATGGAGACTACAGAATTTCATAACATAAATTTTCCACACAGAAAATCAAGCCCTTGCTACACTAGCTTTCTTGAGTCGTTTTAGTGTAACATTTCAATGGAGTGGAATAAAAAGATCTTTTATGATTATTTATGGTATAGCTAGGAGGCAGTTTTCAGAATTGTGATTAGGGACAAAAGAAAATCTCACTTAGAACAGACTCTCTAAACTTGTATTCCTTGTCATATAAATAATCACAATCAATAATACTTATAATTAACTTGATATAACTACCACTAGCATTTTTATGAATTATGAGAGCCTATAGACATGTAACATGGTGGTATTTACTACTGTCTCCTGTGAGATGTTTTTTGGGTTGGTAATTATTCTGGTTATATATTGCTACACAACAACCCCAAAACTTAGTGGCTTAAAATAAACATTTATATTTGTTCACAATTACACAGCGTTGGTAGAATCAGTGAGGACAGAGGATCTCTATTCCACTCAGCATCTGCTGGGGTATCTGGAAGGCTTGACACTGGGATCATCTGAAGCCTCATTCACATTTGTGTCTGGTCATGAAGGCTGGTTGTCATCTGGAATCTCAGCAAAGGCACTGCTGGGCACCTACCCATGGCCTTTCCAAATGGCTGTTTGCCTTCCTCACAATATGGCAACTGGGTTCTGAGGGTGAGCATCCAAAGAGGACCAAGTGAAAGCCATATCACATTTTATGGCTTAGCTTTAGCAGGTACACAATGTTGCTTCCAATGTAGTCATAGGTCCATCCAGTTTGTGGAGAGGAAAGATCTCTCAATGGAAGAGTATGTCTCAAATGAGGAGTCTCCCAAACTCTCAATGGAGAAGAGTCAGTGTATTAGCCTGTTCTCACACTGCTATAAAGAACTGCCTGAGATTGGGTAATTTATGAAGAAAAGAGGCTTAATTGACTCACAGTTCTACAGGCTGTACAGGGAGCATGGCTGGGAGGCCTCAGGAAACTTACAATCATGGTTGAAGGATGAAGGGGAAGCAAACATATCTTCAGATGGCTGCAGAGAGAGAAAGCAAAGAGGGAAGTGCTACACAGTTTCAAACAACCAGATCTTATGAGAACTCACTATGATGAGAACAGCAAGGGGGAAATCCGCCCCTATGATCTAATCACCTCCCACCAGGCCCCTCCCCCAACACTGGGGATTACAATTCAACGTGAGATTTGGGTGGGGACACATAGGCAAACCATATCAGTCAGTATTACAAGGAAAGAAGATCATGTTGAATAGAATGTACTGGTGTGGACATCTTAGGAAAATATAATCTACCAAAATACCACAGTCATAATGGGAAACCAAAAGGACTAATTTTTGCCCAGTATTCTACTTGAAAAGGATTAATGTCTATTCTGTTAATCTAAATGCAAACATGGCTTTAAAAACTTCTAGTTATATCAATGTGATTATGTGTATCTCAACCAGAGTCAAAAGCAACCCTTGCCTAATAAAACCATGCCCCAGAATCACAAGTCAGGAAACAAGGAAATATGAAGAAATACGAAGAAAATGACTAATCATATTGAACCATTTCCTGAGAGAAACAGAAATTAGGAACCAAAGTCTTCTAAATGACCCCTGGTAAAATTACATAGGCAATCAGTATCAAGTGGCCTCTTCTCAGTGTGAAAGTTTTTCGGAACTTCTAATGAATTTTACGGGATAGTTTGCAAAATCTATGGCCCAATATACAGGCAACACTGTTGTGTGACTGTCCCATATCCAAGTTTTTCGAGATGAGCAATGGCTTAACCCTATACACATATTGAGGTGAGAAGGAAAACAAATGCTTCCCTTTGGCCTTTCCTATTTTCCAACCTGTCCTTCTGAAGAAAATCTACTAAGAATTGTATCTAGTGGCTTAAAGGGTTTTGATTTAAATTATTTTACTCCTGTCTTCTCAGAGTTTTTCTAGATATAGGTTTCTAAACAACACATTGACACTATATCCCATTTTCTGCCTTTTCAAAGAAAACAGAGCATGACAGGGCAAGGAAGGGAAATTCCTCAAGCAGTTCAGTGTTTTAAATGACTTTTAATGAGAGCCGCTTTTACCTTTTAAAACCCTACTTTTTATGTGCATGCTTTTTTTCTGGTTTAAATTTGATTTGCAAATTTTCTTTGCTTTGAATTTTCCCTTAGGATTTAAAGATGCTTCATCCTTTGATTTGTCATTAACATTCCGTTGGTGCCTTGAAGCATTTTGTACTGTGGACACACCTCTTTCCCATGGCTGAAAAGCTGTATGTGACCCTACATTATTCATACACGGGAAGCCCCAGGATGATACCCAGAGGTAGACAGTCTATAAATCCTAGAAGAAGTTGTGCATACACTAAGACGGTATATTGGCAAGTCTGGATTCCGACTAGGATGGATCTAGAAAATAAGTATTTCATATTTGAAATATTCCCACCCAACTTTCTTTCTTAAAGGATACTATACTCAAAACGGACAGTTCTCTTCAACCTGTGTGGAAGCTGTTGTATGAAAGATTTCCAGATGTATTGGATATATCCAGCAATATTGGGAGCTATGCTAATTTCTTTTTTTCTTGTTTTTTTTTTTTTTTTTTTTTTTTTTTTTTTTGAGAGAGAGAGTCTTTCTCTGTTGCCCAGGCTGGAATGCAATGGCACAATCTTGGCTCACTGCAGCCTCTGCCTCCTGGGTTCAAGCAATTCTCCTGCCTCAGACTCCTGAGTAGCTGGGATTACAGGCACCCACCACCACATCCAGCTAATTTTTGTATTTTTAGTAGAGACAGGGTTTCACCATGTTGGCCAGCTAGTCTCGCACTCCTGACCTCAGGTGATCTGCCCGCCTCGGCCTCCCAAAGTGCTGGGATTACAGGCATGAGCCACCGTGCCCCGCCAAGCTGTGCTAATTTCTTGATAACATAACCTGGAAAGGCTGAAAGTCCCTCAAAAAAGCCTGCTCCTTGGCATGGTGCAGTGGTGAGATGTGGGCAGGAGGGTAGTGATATTACCTGGCTAGGGGCTGAAAGCAGTGACCGAGGGCAGACTCACTGAGCGTTGCACGTTGCAGCATAGAGCTGAGAAAACACTTGACAATCATGAGCCCTACCAAGGGGCAAGAAAATGCTAAATGTTTTGTTGGACAAACAGGCATGACATAAAGACAGGGAGGCCTCCTGAGGGCCTCATCACTGGATGCAGTGGTAAAGTTCAAGGGTAACAGTGGTGATGTCAGCACCCAGGCAACCAAACGAGACCAACCTCATCTCATAATTTTCAAGACCCCAATGGAATCTGTCCTGTGCAGCGGAAGTCAGTGGGGCCAAAGAAGAATACAAGCATTGTTGGAGTACTTTCTATGTGCCTAGAGCTGCTCTAGATGCTTTAATGAATTCAGTCATTCAAATCTTCACAACTGTTTAGAGTAGTTCAATTTTTATCCTCTGTCTCACAGTGTGACAACTAAGGCCCTGAGAGGAGAAGCATTTGGCCCTAGTTTATGCAGTGGCTCATGCCTGTAATCCCAGCACTTCAAGAGGCTAGGCAGGAGGATCCCTTGAGCCCAGGAGTATGAGACCAGCCTAGGCAAGATAGCAAGACCTCGTCTCCACTAAACATAAAAAAAATTACTAGGGTATGGTGAAGTGTGCCTGTAGTCCCAGTGTGAACCCAAAAGTATCTGAGACAGGTCTCAATCAATTTAGAAAGTTTATTTTGCCAAGGTTAAGAATGCACTCGTAACACAGTCTCAGGAGATACTGAAGACACGTGCCCAAGGTGTTCAGGGTACAGCTTGCTTTTATACATTTTAGGGAGACACAATACATCAATTAATACATGTAAGATTTACATTACTTCTATCTGGAAGGGTGGGACAATGTGAAGTTGCCGGGTCTTCCAGGTCATAGGTAGATTTAAAAATTTTCTAATTAGCAATTGGTTGAAAAAGTTATTATCAGTAGTAAGGAATGTCTGGGTCACAATAACGGATTGTGGAGACCAAGGTTTTATCATGCAGATGAAGCCTCCAAGTAGCAGGCTTCAAAGAGGGCAGACTGTAAATGTTTCTTGTCACACTTAAGGTCTGTGTTGATGTTAATGAAGGAGGGGTATAATGAGGCATATCCAACTCCCTCTTCCATCATGACCTGAATTAGATTTTCATGTTAACTCTGTAATGCCGTTGGCAGAGAGAAGGCGTCCATTCAGATGACTGAGGGGCCTTAGAAATGTATATTTGGTTTATACTAGCTACGCTGAGTGGTTAAGGAAGGAGGAGCACTTGAGCCTGGGAGATTGAGGCTGCAGTGCGCTGACATTGTGCTAACGCACTCCAGTCTGGGCATCAGAGCGAGAACTTGTCTCAAAACAAAAGATTGCACATTTGGTAAATTGCAGAACAGAGCTTTTTGCCCAAGTGGCTTATAATCATTACAGAAATTGCCATTGTGCCAGACCTTTCTCCTCTGCCTGCAAATTACAGAAGTCACAGAAGCTTTTCATTGCACCCATGTTTCTCAGGTGGCTCTCGGCTTTCAAACGGACTGAATACCGCCCAGGCGCAGTGGCTCACACCTGTAATCACAGCACTTTGGTAGGCAGAGGTGGGTGGATCACTTGAGGTCAGGAGTTCGAGACCACCCTGGCCAACATGGTGAAACCCCGTCTCTACTAAAAGTGCAAAAATTAGATGGCGGTGGTGGCACATGCCTGTAGTCCCAGCTACTCTGGAGGTTGAGGCAGAAGAATTGCTTGAACCCGGGAGGCAGAAGTTTGCAGTGAGCCGAGATCACACCACTGCACTCCCGCCTGGGTGACAAAGTGAGTCTCTGTCTCAAAAAAAAAAAAAAAAAAAAAAAAAAATTGAATATTTATCCAAAACAGATTGTTTCACTGAAAAAGACTCTTTGAAAAAAAAATTAGAGCTATACAGATATATAATTAACACCACAGAATTGAAGCAGCTGCCTTGTCTACGGTAAATACTTGGGGTTCATCATCACGTGTCATGAAAATTTAGGACACAGACATACCTAAGGAGTTTAGGAGTGGAGGTTTAATAGGCAAAAGAAAGAGAAAGGAAACAAAAAAAGCTCTCTCTTTAGTTTAGTGAGAGACAGGGGACTTCTGAGAGGAAAGAGCCAGCTGGTGGATGCGCCAGATTTTATAGTCAGGCTGGAGGAAGCGGTGTCAGATTTACATAGGACTCGCAGATTGATTGAATCAGGTACAAGGTTTAGGTAGCTCAGGAGAAGGCTGGCTGCTCCATCCTAATCTTATTATGCAAATGAACTCTCCCATTGTCCAGTGCCATCTTATTTGTTCCTTCCTGTACACCTGGCTGGCAGAGAAGGGAAGATGGAGCCGCCATTTTGAACACAATTGACACAACTGCTAGCATGTATGTCTGCAGCTCGATTTTACAGGCTGCTCTTTGTTAGTAAGCAAAATGACTTGGGGCTGCTTTTCATTAAAAGGAAAACCTTACCGAGGTTTTCTATACCCTCACTATCTAAATAATTTCTTTCTTTCTTTTTTTTTTTGAGAGGGAGTCTGGCTCCGTAGCCCAGTCTGGAGTGCAGTGGCGTGATCTTGGTTCACTGCAATCCCCACCTCCCAAGTTCAAGCAATTCTCCTGCCTCAGTCTCCCTAGTAGCTGGGATTACAGACGCGTGCCACTATTCCCAGCTAATTTTTGTATTTTTAGTAGAGACGGGGTTTCTCAAACTCCTCACCTCGGGCGATCTACTCTCGCCCTTCACAGTGCTTTTCTATACAATGTCTGTAATCTATAGATAACATAACCAATTAGGTCAGTGGTCGATCTTTAACTACCAGGCCCAGGGTGTGGCGCCGGGATGTCTGCTTGTGGATTTCATTTCTGCCTCTTAGTTTTTACTTTATCTTTCTTTGGAGGCAGAAACTGGGCATAAGACAATATGAAGGGTGGTCTCCTCCCTTACTTTAAGGCACACAGGAGGGATACTTATTCTGCAGAGTCAAGGAAGATGTCACAGAGTGTGTGATAGAAACTGGGCTGTCCTGAGCAATAAAGAGGGAATGAGGATAGATGGGCATTCTAAGCAGAAGAAATAGTATGTGTGAATGTCCCGAGTCAGGAAGAGCATGACTGGACCTGGAACCATAAAAGTAGGGGCTGAAACATAGAGTTCCCCACGTCTGGTGGTGGAGAGGTGGCAGGTGAGGTGGGAAACCAGGCAGCATTGACATCATAGTGGAACTCGTATGTCCTTCTAAGGGTTTGGACTTATTTTGTAAATCATGTGTTTCCATTGAAAGATGTTTAACCTGGAGAACTGATTATTATTAGAGTTTAGGACAATATGAACTTCTGAAAAAGTATCATAAAGAACTCCTGAAACATCTTTATTATTATATTTCATGATTAAGTGCTTGACAGCCAGAAAGCCTAGGGTTGTTGGTTGAAACAACCTATCTGTGCAGGAAGAAAATTTCACCCAGGTGGTATTTTGCTGGTATTCCCCATTTAGTGGTTCACGTCTCAGTGTAGAACTCTTTGACTTTTATTTTGTTGTTGCAGGGCATTACTCTGCCTTATCAAATGCATGACCCTATCATTACCTCTCCAAGGTTTTGGTATGTTCTACATGAAGCTCTATAATACCACAAAGAAATTAAAAATCACCCACTGAGTCTTCTTTGAAGATCTGTTTCAGCGTCCCTGAATACCTTTTTGTTTGCTCAGTTATGCTGACAGCACTTCTGTCAAACATGGAATTCCCAGATGGCCTCAAGTCCTTTGGGGGCAAAGCTTTGTCTTGATCACGGGATCTTGTCACAGGATCTTGCCAATTTTTACTTAACTGAATTTCTGTCAAGAAACAAAGGGGTGGGGAGGGGGAGAGGGAGAAAGAGAGAGAGAGAGAGATAACAATATGTGAGGAAAGTAGTCAGGGGGAATTACAAATAGGAAGGTAAGAATATCATTTGTTCAGACAGAGGGTTATAGAAGTAATTCGGGATATCAACAGGAAAATAAAGTCATCTGTTTATAAATTTTACGAATATTTAGTAACAATAATCAAGATGAGTAGATTTATATTATTAACGTGTAATAATAAGTATAATTCACAAGTCCTCAAAACAATTGCAAAACTGCAAAGGACCCCAAAGGATCTTCCCACACACCCGTGACATTTTCTAGTTTGTAGCATAGGCCCTACTTTCCTAGACACTTAACTGGAAAATTCTAGAACTTTTCTTATATAACGTATCTAATGTCACAAGTATAACTATCCTCTATCCCTCCTTTTTTTTTTTTTTTTTGGAGGCTGTGTCTTGCTCTGTCACCTAGGCTGGAGTATGGTAGCACGATCTTGGCTCACTGCAACCTCTGCCTCCTAGGTTTAAGCGATTCTCCTGCCTCAGCAACCTCTGTCTTCTAGGTTCAAATGATTCTCCTACCTCAGCCTCCCAAGTAGCTGGGATTACGGGCTTCCGGCACCACACCTGGCTAGTTTTTGTATTTTTAGTGGAGACGTGGTTTCACCATGTTGGCCAGGCTGGTCTTGAACTCCTGACCTCTTGTGATCCGCCTACCTCAGCCTTCCAAAGTGCTGGGATTACAGGCGTGAGCCACCATGCCTGGCCTCATTCTTTCTTTCTTAACGACTAAGATCAATTCCTTCATTTCTTTTTAATAGTTATGAAGTACAAGCATCACTATAATTTATTTACCAAACCTCATATGAGTATTTAAGTAGCTAACAAAGTGCTATTTCAGGAACAACAGAAAATTTTAAGTGTAAATGGATCAGTAATTGTTTAGTTCTGAATAGAGGATGGAAAACAGACTATATTCTGAGAAATATTGATATATCGTTAAGTAAATTCTAACTCAGCTGTATCACAGTGCTTAGTTTTTATTTATATCTTTAAAACAGGACACTATATGCTGGGCATAGTGGCTCATGCTTGTAATCCTAGCACTTTGGGAGGCGGAGGTGGGAGGATGGCTTGAGCTGAGGAGTTTGAGACCAGCCTGGGGAACATAGTGAGAACTCGTCAATACAAAGAAGAGAAAATAAATAAATAAAACAACACTGTGAGGCATAAAGGAAACATCTGAAACATATGTATATATTTCACATTAAATATAGTAATGAAAATTCCATTTAAGAAATTTTTGCATGTTTTGATTTGGTTTTTAAATTGAGGTATAACTTGTTACTGAAAGGTGCATAAATTTTAAATGTACAGTACAATAAAATTGTACACATGTATAAAACCTTATAATCCTAATCCAGATCAATATCTAGAACATCTTCAGCACCTCTGAAAGCTCCCTTTAATTCTCTCTTCCCTGACTCCATTAATATCTACTTCAAAAGTAACATTTTGACTTTTTCTAATTTTATTTTTTTCAAACAGAGTTTTGCTGGGTCACCCAGGCTGGAGTGCAGTGGCAATCTTGGCTTACTGCAGCCTCCGCTGCCCAGGTTCAAGCAATTCTCCTGCCTCGGCCACCCGAATAGCTGGGATTACAGGTACATGCATGGCTAATTTTTGTGTTTTTAGTAGAGACAGAGTTTCGCCGTGTTGGCCAGGATGGTCTCGAACGCCTGACCTCAGGTGATCTGCTCTCCTCGGCTTCCCAAAGTGCTGGGATTACAGGCAGGAGCTACAGCACTTGGCCTAACTTTTCTTTTTCTGCCCTGGCGATTATGTAGAGCAATCATTTTGACTTCTATCACTATAGCGTGGTTTTGCGTGTCCTAGAATTTCACATAAATAGAATCAAACAGCACATACTCTTTAGGTCTGGCTTCTTTTGGCTCGCTGCAACCAAAAGATTCAAGTGATCCTCCCATCTCAGCCTCCCGAGTAGCTGAAACTACAGGCACTGGAACTACAGGCACGTGCCACCATGCCTGGCTAATTTTTGTACATTTTGTAGAGATGAGGTTTTGTCATATTGCCTAGGCTCATCTTGAACCCTGGGCTCAAGCATTCTTCCTGCCTCAGCTTCCCAAAGTGCTGGGATCGCAAGCATGAGCTACTGTGCCTGGGCTTGGTGCCTTTATGAGATTATTTTAACCATTTTAGGATCTTTGCATCTCCATTTAAATGACAGGATCTAACTGACAATTTCCACACAAAAAAAACCTGGTAGGATTTTGATCGAGATAACACTGAATATAGATTAACTTTGGAGGAATTGACATCTCTCCCATTTAACATAACAATAGTGACTTTTCCAATCTATGAACATGGAATATCTCTCCATTTAATGTCATTTTCTGTATTTCTGTTAGCAATATTTTCTAGTTTCCTAGGATTAAAAAAAAAAACTTTAAGTTTTTTTTTTTTTTTTTTTAATAGGGTCTCACTCTGTTTCTCAGGCTGGAGTGCAATGGTGCAATCAGGGCTTACTGCAGCCTTGACTTCCCTGACTCAAGCAATTCTCCCACCTCAGCCTCCCAAGTAGCTGAAACTGTAGGCATACATCGCCATACCTGGATAATTTCTGTATTTTGTGTAGAGACAGGCTCTCCCTACATTGCCCAGGCTGGTCTCGAACTCCTGGGCTCAAGCTATCCTCTAGCTTTGGCCTCCCAAAGTGTTGGGATTACAAGTGTGAGCCACCACACCTGGCTGGATGATATTTCTATGCCAATGTGGCTAATACATTTTTAATTTTTATTTTTCTATTGTTTGTTTCTATTCTATATAAGTCATACAGTTTCATGATTATATATACAATTTTATAATTTTATCCAATTATATATGAATTATATACCTTATATATAAATTATACATATAGTTGTACATATAATTTATACAACTATATTCACAATTGTAAACAAATTATACAATGTATAAAATATACAATTTTGTGTATTGGTAGTGCCAATTAATTTATTAATTTTAATAGTTTAATTGTACAATTTTACCTTGAAATTTTTAAAAAAATTTACATAGCATCAAAAATATATGGAGTACTTGGCCAGATGTGGTGGCCCACACCTGTAATCCCAGCACTTTGGGAGGCCGAGGTGGGTGGATCACCTAAGGTCAGGAGTTCGAGACCAGCCTGGCTAACATGGCAAAACCCTGTCTCTACTAAAAATTAGCCAGGTCTGTTGGCGCGTGCCTGTAGTCCTAGCTCCTCAGGAAGCTGAGGCAGGAGAATTCCTTGAACCCAGTATATGGAGGTTGCAGTGAGCCGAGATTGCCACTGCACTTCAGCCTGGGTGACAGAGTGAGACTCAGTCTCAAACAAAAACAAAAACAAAAACAAAACACACACACACACACACATACACACACACACACACACACACACACACGGAGTATTTAGAATTAAATATTCCAAAATTGTGCAAGACCAGTCACTGAAAAACAAAAAGCATTATTGAAAGAAATCAAAGGAGACCTATATAAATGGAGAGACATATGTTGTTCCTGTGTTGAAAGACTCAATGCTAAAATGTCAGTTTTCCCCAAATTGATCTATAGAGTAAGAAAAATACAAGTTAAACTCAGAAGAAACATGTGTAGTAATTGAAAAACCTCATTTAAAAACACCTATGGAAATACCAAGGACCTAATATAACTAAGAAAACTTTGAAAAAATAGAACAAAGTTGGAGGATTAACATTACTAGATTTTCAGATTTATGAGGCTGCATTATCATGACAGCATGGTAGTAGTGTTAAGGTAGATCAATAGATCAGTAGTATATCAGTAGTATATCAATGGTCCAGAGACACACTGACACCAACAACTGATTTTGGATAAAGATGTTGATGCAATTCAGGGAAGAAAGGACCTTCTTTTCAACAAATGGTTGCAGAACAACTGAATGTCCATAATAAGCAAGAAAAAAACTTCTTTTTTTTTTTGAGACAGGGTCTTGCTCTGTTGCCCTGCTCACTGCAACCTCTGTCTCTCTGTCTCTTGGGTTCAAGCGATTCTCCCACCTCAGCCTCCTGAGTAGCTGGGACTACAGGTGCGTGCCACTATGCCTGGCTAAGTTTTGTGTTTTTTATTAGAGACAGGTTTTCGCCATCTTGGCCAAGCTGGTCTCCAACTCCTGACCTCAAGTGATCCGCTCACTTCAGCCTCCCGAAGCGCTGGGATTACAGGTGTGAGTCACCACGGCCAGCCAAGAAGTGAACTTTGATCCAAACCTTTCCTCATATACAAAAATCAACTGAAAATCAACCATAAACCTACATGGAAAATCCCAAATTGTAAAACTTATTTTAAAAAGGAGAAAATTTTTGTAACTTTAGATCAGGCAGAGATTTCTTAGTTATGAAATCAATAGCATACTCTATTAAAGAAAAATTTGATAAACTGGACTTTTTAAAAATGAAAAACTTCTATTCAAAAGACACTGTTAACAGTATAAAGAAATGAGTCATGTACTGGAAGAAATATTTCCAAATTTTATATCAGATAAAGAAATTGTATCCAGAATATAGAAAGAACTCTCTACTACAAACACCCTATTAAAAATTGACCAAAGATGCAAAGACTTCACCAAAGCTGATATATGGAACTGTCAAATAAGCTTAACATCTTTTTATTTTTTTTCTCAAGACAGAGTCTCGTTCTGTCACCCAGGCTGGAGTGCAGTGGTGCGATCTCGGCTCACTGTGACCTCCACCTCCCGGGTTCAAGCGATTCTCCCCAATCAGCCTCCCGAGTAGCTGGGATTACAGGTGTGTGCCACCACACCCAGCTAATTTTTTGTATTTTTAATAGAGATGGGGTCTCACCATGTTGGCTAGGCTGGTCTCAAACCCCTGACCTTGTGCTCCACCCATCTCAGCCTCCCAGAGTGCTGGGATTACATGCATGAGCCACCACGCCAGGCCATAAGCTTAACATCTTTAGACCGTATGAAGTGTTGGCAATGATGTGGAGAAGATAGAGAAAATGGAACTACATTGCTGGTGGAAACATAAAATGTTACAACTGTTTTGGAAAACAGTTTCACAGTTTCTTTAAAAAGCTAAAGATAACCAATCATATCATTCTGCTCCTAGGTATTTACCCAGGAAAAATTAAAGTTTATGTTTATATGAAGATTTGTACACAGATATTCACAGAAGCCTTATTTGTAGCCATCAAAATGGAAAACAACCCAAATATCTCTCAATGGGTGACTGGAAAAACAAATTGTGGTATACCCACACAGTGGAATCCTCCTCTAATGAAAATGAATGAACTGTTGATTCAAGCAACTACAAGGGTGAATCTCAAAATAATTATGCTGAGTGAATTAAGACAGATAAAAAAAGAACACATACTATATGACTTCACCTGTATAAAATTTTAAAGAATGCAAACAACTCATAGTGACAGAAAGACGAGCAGTTATTGTGAGGGGCCATGGTGAGGAAGCCTTGATGGGCAGGAAGGATCCTTGGATATTCTGGAATTTTTATTCTGGGTATAAAGGTACTTTAGGAAACTTTTGAAAGTCTGGATATGTTCATTATCTTGATGGGGTCGATAGCTTCACTGGTGTATACATATGTCAAAATGTATCAGAATTACACATTATATGCAGTTTATTGTCAATGATACCTCAAAAAGGCTGTTAAATTTTTTTTCAGTAATGTAGTTATGCTTCTTTCATTCATAATTTTTTTCACAAATCAATATAAAATGATTTGTATTGTTATTTATGACATTTAACAATTCCATAGCAAGATAAATGTCATTTTATTTCTCTTCTTTTACTCATTAATTCATTCACCAAACATTTAAAGTGCCAGACATTAGGGTGCTGGAGAAACAAAGATAAAGCTTTGTAATTACTGGGGGTAGAGAACTGGCATCTATTGAGTACCCACTCTGCAACACCTACTGTTTTTACATACATCATTTACTTTTCACAAAACAGAAGACATACATTTTCATATATATCCATTTTACAGATGAAGAAATTAAATCCAAAGGGATTAACAGCAACAAAACTGGGACTGAAATCCAGGTTCCTGATATTCCAGAGTCATAGTACTTTCCATCAAAACACAATACCAGAGTCTTTTTTTTTTCTTTCTTTCTTTTTTTGAGACGGAGTTTTGCTCTTGTTGCCCAGGCTGGAGAGCAGTGGCGTGCAACTTCTGCTTCCTCGGTTCAAGCAATTCTCCTTCCTCAGCCTCCCAAGTAGCTGGGATTACAGTCGCCCACCACCATGCATGGCGAATGTTTTTTTTATTTTTAGTAGAAGACTGGGGTTTCACCATGGTAGCCAGGCTGGTCTCGAACTCTTGACCTCAGGTGATCCACCTGCCTTGATGTCCCAAAGTGCTGGGATTACAGGTGTGAGCCACGGTGCTCGGACCACACCTGCAGAGTCCTGAGGGGAGTGTAACAGTCCTAACTTTTTCTGAAGAAATCAGTGAAGGCTTTCCTATAGAGGCTCTATTGTTTGAGATGCAGTAGAGGCTGTGCAATATTTAGAGTTTTAAAGGAGTGCATTATTGATGACCTAAGGGCAAATTATATATTATCTGGCAGAAGTAATGTTTTCTTATTCATTGCTTCTGTAGCACTTTGCTTATGTGGTCTATTTATAACTCATTCACTTCATACCTCAGTGAGTTGTAGTTAAGCTTGCAATTGACAATTACAGTGGAGTGCAAGCTGCCATTTGTATTTTAATAACACGATTTTTTTGGGGGGCGGGGAGGACAGAGTCTCACTCTGTCGCCAGGCTTCAGTGCAGTGGTATGATCTCAGCTCACTGCAAACTCTGCCTCCTGGGTTCAATCGATTCTCCTGCCTCAGCCTCCCGAGTAGCTGGGACTATAGGCATGCACCACCACGCCCAGCTAATGTTTGTATTTTTAGTGGAGAGGGGGTTTCACCATGTTGGCCAGGATGGTCTTGATCTCTTGACCTCATGATCTACCTGCTTCAGCCTCCCAAAGTGCTGGGATCACAGGAGTGAGCCACCGCACTCGACCAATAACACAATATTTTTAAGCACCTACTATGATCTGTGATAAATCCTCTTATGTGGATAAATTATTCACAGCTCGCGAGTTAGTATTACTATCTCCATTTTACAAAGAAACAGGTGGCAAAATAAAAATTACCTAAGGGTATAAAATAATAAAAACACTTAAGCCATATAACATTAGCAACTATCTCTATTTTTTTTTATCTTGGAGCTACATTAAACAACAATTTTTGTAGTCGAATACATTCAAATGCATGAATAAATTACGTTCCAAGCCACTTACAAATATAAACTAAATTTGGATTACTCTTATTTCTTTCTATTGTGCATAGCAAAAAGCTGAGTAAGCTTTTAATTATCTCTAGAATTTGACATTTGCCTTTGATGTGAAGTATCATCATTTCAAAAACACAAGCTAAAACTGAAGTGGTTTGTTCAGTATAATGAGGTTGGTTTCTTATATAACATTATTAACTTTACGTTCTAAGAAATGAGGACATTTAATAGTGGGTTATAGATTCATGCATCAACAACATTCATCATTACTACCTAAGGCCAGTGCTATGTCTAAAAACCTATATTTAATACAATGTTACACACAATTATGTGTTCAATGAATGTTCAGTGAATCCTTCTTTATGATGCTAATAAATATCGTTTATATAGCTAAAATCGTTTGCATAGCTAAGGGCAAATCGTTGTTTACTGGAGATACTAATGCCGAACGGAGTGAATACATGAAGTTGTAAATTATATGAAAGCAGGGTGACCTATTATAGCCAGGGTCTCAATTTAATAATATATACCCGTTTAAAAATAGCCTTATTTCCTCCTCTAAAGCTTGGACTCTTTTTTTTTTTTTTTTTAAGATAAGTTCTCACTTTGTCGCCCAGGCTGGAATGGAGAGGCCCGATCTCAGCTCACTGCAGCCTCGACTGCCCAGGCTCAGAGGATCCCCCCCACCCCAGCCTCTTCAGTAGCTGGGACTATAGGTCTGCATCACGGGGCCGGCTAGTGTTTGTATTTTTTGTAGAGACGGAGTCTCGCTATGTTGCTCAGGCTGGTCTCGAACACCTGGGTTTAAGCGATCCGCCCTCCTGGGCGTCCCAAAGTGCTGAGATTACAAGCAGGAGCCACCGCACCGGCCTGGGCTAAATCTGCTACCAAGTTTACACAAGTTTGTTGAATGCCTACTGTGTGCCTAATTAAAGATCAAAGTTTGATAAAACAAGGTCCCTGCTCTTACTGAGCACATAGCTTTCTCAGGTTATCAGAAACCACACTTGTAAAATAATCCAGAACGCTGGCCTAAGTAGGTCAGGGTTCCCCGCTTGCAACATTTAGTCCAAACCAGTCAGTTCTAGGAGGCGCGATTTCCCCATCCCCCTCCGTCGCCCAACCTTTGGGTGGGGCCACGCCCAAACGCTCCCTCCCCTCTTCCCGCCGTGCGCAGCAGTGCGCATGCGCCCTCAGGGAGGCGAACAGTGACCCCCGAGGCATTGCCGTCGCGCGGTGCACAGATAAGACGTCGCGCTTGCGCAGGCGCTCGGCGCAGAGGCCTGCGGGAAACCAAGATGGCGCATGGGAGTTCTCCAGGGCGCAGTTGGCACCTTATCAGTATCTAAGCGGAGTGTTTTGGAAGGAGTTAAGGGGCTGTGGCAAACGCCCTCTCCGCCGTCATGGCCCGGCATCGGAATGTTCGAGGCTATAACTACGATGAAGGTAGGAGGCAGGGTCATGCCGGGACGTTCTTTTGCGGTTACAGCTGGGATCCTAGCCCGTTGGCATCTACTTCAATCTGTGAGTTTCTCGTCAGTAGTGCCCTGTCGGAATTGGGAGAGCCCAGTTGGGGAATATTACAGGCCTTCTAGTGCCGCCAAATGCCGTCGTTTTTAAGTCATGATTTCTGCCCTCTGGTGTTGATTTTGTTTGGGGAAGGAGAGGTGCTGAATAGCGTCATATGGGTAGGACATTGGTGAGGTTGGGATCCGGTGATATTTAGGCACGTAAGCATTATCACCTCTTCCATTGTTTCCTCCCATGTCGGGCACTCACGTGCCTGCTTCTAGCCCCTCTCTTTCAGACCCCCTTTGAGAAATGTCCTTGAAACGTTGCTTATTTGTAAAACACAGATTGACTTAATGCTTACATTCAACAGACCTGTACCTGTGCTAGATTTACACGGTAAATCTTTTCTGTGTGTCCATACATATTTAGTGCAGAACCAGTTTGCGCTAATTTATTTTTCAACAAATTTCAAAGTGGAAACTTAGGAGACAGTAGAAAAGACACATATTAAAAAGGCCCAAATAATGAGTCGATCAGATGATCGTGAAGTTTATACTCAGTTCTTGGCTGGTAATGCTTGATGTAAATGTATTTTGAAATGTAAATAAACGGCGGTACTAGAAGAAAGAGTGTATGGGAAAGGACTTTTTGATATTGAAAAATGAAATAAAAGAAAAATGTCTATATGAATGTTCTGTAGGAGTTAACAGGAGTTAGAATTATTTTTAGGAGGAGCACATCCCTCTTCATGCAGTAGATAACTATAGACATCACCAAGCATCACATAAACTAAAAATATAAACAAGTATGAACTAATGCAGAAGAAGAATAAAGACCTATGCTTTGCAAAGTGCAGAACATGTAATGCTTAATATGTTGGTGATTGTCGTTGGCACCCCAGTAGATTATTATGGAACATCAGTGTGCTCTAACTAGAGTGAGGGCAGCTAACACCCTGTTCTCCATTTGGAACCTGTGACTTCAGTCCGTCTAGAACATGTGAATTTTCTGGTGGTTACTTTAGAATAGAGGCCCTTTTAAATAAGTATTGCAATGGATGGTGTTGCATGTGGACCATTGTCACCTAAGAAATGACTTTAGACTGAGAGATATTTTTGCAAATATTAAGTACATGAATAGGCCTAATTATTATTCGTTTCTTTAATAGTTGTTTATCATTTCCTCAACCACCATTAAGTTAGTGCTTAGAGTACTGTTCTAAGCTTTGAGGACTGACGGTAAGATATTTGAGGGTAGTCTAAAAGGAGAAGATTATACCAGTTACAGATTATTAGAGTATGAAAAATGCTACAAAAGGTACTGAGAAAACGCTATGGGAGGGATACACAGATGAGAACACTTAATTCAGAATGGATTGGGGGGAGTCAGCAGGATTTCTATGTGAAGGAATGCTTCATGGAGGAGAAGTGGTTGGCCTCAGGGAGCACCTTGGCTACTTGAGGTCAGGTTGTCATGTTTCTTTGGAACAATTGGTGACATCATAACCAAGCTGTTCCTGTAACATTAAGGAGGTTCATCCCCTTTTCTTGTTTATAAAAGTTGTACTCATTATCAAGGTCCAGTTTATTTCTCTTCTTTCCTGTTAGGCTTTCTCTTGAATTCTCAGAATAATAATTTAAAAATTCTCTTAAGTAATATAACCTCATTAGAGAGAGCGTGTGTTCTAAAACCTATTGGTTTCTCTACTTAACTCCCACTTTGTTTTTCTCTGTAATTTATATAATACTTTACATGACTGCCTCAGTCACTGATTTAAAAGTCCCAGGAAGGCAAAATCCATACTTGAAGTGGCTGACACAGTGTTCTTTACATGTAGTAAATATTCCATAATTTTGTTGATTGAGGAAACAAACTACGAAGATTGCAGGAAAGAATTCTCTTCATCTTTTTATGTGGTGGCACTTTAGGGTCAATTTCAGCATTGACAAGCTGACTTAGTAAAAAAAGAGTCTCATTATGTTTTTTTTTTTAAAGAGACAGGATCACACTTTGTTGGCCAAGCTGCAGTGTGAGTGCAGTGGCATGATCATAGCTCTCTGTAACCTCCAACTCCTGGGCTCAAGCAGTCCTCCTGCCTCAGCCTCCAGAGTAGCTAGGTCTATAGGCATGTGCCCCATGGCTGGTTGATTTTTTTTATTTTAGTAGAGACAGCATCTGGCTGTGTTGCCCAGGCTGGACTCAAATTCCTGGGCCCAAGTAAGATCTTGCCTCCTTGGCTTCCCAAAGTGCTGGAATTATAGGTGTGAGCCACGATGCCTGGCCTGTTGTTGTCTTCAGTATCTGAAAATATTTTGTTTGTGAATGGCCCCTTGTTTATTTTCAAATAAATTTTTATTAACTTGGGATTGTGATCTAATAATTTATTTAATCATATATCTTTTTGCCCAATAGTAGCATTTATCTAATTTTTCTTTGCCGTAAGCATTTGGTCTCAGCCTTTGAGCGTGCTGTTTCTGCTGCATGAATACCCTCAGAAATTAGCTAACTCTATCCTTTGGGATTGGTTTGGATTTTATATTCCTGGGGATCTTTCCCTGGCTACCCCACTCCCAGTTCTAGTTTTGTCGTTCATGTGTGTGTTCCCAAATTGCTCTGTGTTTCTCACGTCAGGCATTTACCACATGGTTTTGTAATTGCCCATTTTCTTGGGTGTATTCCTTGTCAGATTTTAGGTGCAGTGATAACTGGAAATGTGTTCACTGTTATACCACAGTTGTCTCAACTACTCCCTGGCATGGTGTTAGTGTTTGTGAAGTGAAATTTATGTAAATATATTTATGTTCTTTGTGGGTTTTTAGTTGTAATTAGTTTGATTCGTTAATTTATAATAAAACAGATATTAATCTAGTTCCACATGTGTGCCAGGTGGCTAAACCAAGTCTTGCCCTGAAGAAGCTGATAGTCTCATGTAGTGAACAGGCGTAGTACTCTGTAAATTGGGTAAGTGTGCTGGAGGGTAACAGTGGCAGAGGGGCTTACTGCTTTACCTAGAGTGGTCAGGGAAGACTTGTGCAAAGAGGAGACGTTTGAGCTAGAACCTTAGCTAGCAGAAAGAAATGGCCTAGGAAAATCAAGGCAAAGAGCATATCCCAGGAAGCAAGAAAAAAAGGGCAATTAGCCATCAGTGGGTGAGCATAGGGGTTTAGGGTAAGCTGGTTTGTATGGATGCTACTTAGCTTTTCATGAAGAAATACTACTTTTGTGATCTATTGTATACCCCCATGTTAGTGAGTTGTGTGGAAGAGACGTGCTTTGGTTATAGAGGGAACTTGGTAAAAAAAATGGTTTATTTCAGATTTTTGTCAACACTGGAGAAACTAAGTATTTTTTTTTCTTTTTTCTTTTTTTTTTTTTGAGATGGAGTCTCGCTCTGTCACTCAGGCTGGAGTGCAGTGGCGTGATCTCGGCTCACTGCAACCTCCACCTCCTGGGTTCAAGTGATTCTCCTGCCTCAGACTCCTGAGTAGCTGGGATTTCAGGTGTGCTCCACCACGCCCAGCTAATTTTTGTATTTTTAGTAGAGATGGGGTTTCGCTATGTTGGTCAGGTGGGTCTCAAACTTCTGACCTCATGATCCGCCTACCTCGGCCTCACAAACTGCTGGGATTACAGGCATGAGCCACCGTACCTGACCTCAACTATGTTTTTTATAGGATTATTATCTTTGATCCTATGAGGTGAAAACTTGGGACCTGGGTAACCCAATTAATTTAACAACTGAAGAACTGTATATGTCTTTATAAATATAGTCAGTAGATAACTATTTTGTGGGTGAAATTCTTAGAGTTTTTTTGAAAATAGACATTCTAGATTCCTTAAATTTTGGATAAACAGTTTATTTTGGAGAGGATTCAGATGCTTCCTCACTAGTAACTAAGAATATGAAAAGAACTTGTAAATGAATTTATCTCTTTTGTCTTTATTTTAGATTTTGAAGATGATGATCTCTATGGCCAGTCTGTAGAGGATGATTATTGTATTTCGCCATCAACAGGTGAATTTTAAAAAATAATTTGATTCCTTTGATTTGGTGTTTAAAAACGTAAAGTAAATGTTAGTCGTTCAAGGACTAGAAGTGTTCTGTGAGACTGTAATGTATAACACTTAAAAAGTTAATTATATGTTAATTTTTAAAGGCATATAAAATAATTTCTTTACCTGTGAGTAGAATTTAAACTTGTGATTCTGTTATTTAGTTTTAAATAATATAAAAAAGACTTTGGCTTTTTTTCCCAGCATACTTTGCATCGTGCAGTTAATCTAAATATACTAAAATGGTAATTTAGTCAATAATGAAATTCCGAAGGCTCTAGAGGCAGGCAGCCATTATATCCTCAAGGATCCTTTGAGTGTTAGAAACATGGAAGTCTTATGCATAGACTTTCCTTTATACAGTACTTTAGTTTATCTATTGTTAAACAGTTTGGTCAATAAACCAATACATGTAGTTCAGACTTCTTTTGGAGTCTGATTTGGAGAGGGATTTGGTATTCATATTTCTGTATGATTCCACGTCGGAGCTGTATCTTCTAGATTATCAGCCCAAAGATTTCTTCTCTGCCACCATATAAGGAAAACATTCATATATTCTTCCCAGCAAAGACTGCGTCATTAATCCTGATCCTCCTCTCACTTATTTCCCTAACACTACCCTTGTCTCCAAATTTCAGCCTACTATCTACACAGGTTAAAATGCCCTGCTAAATTTTAGTATGGTATAGGCTGGGTGCTGTGGCTCACGCCTGTAATCCCAGCACTCTGGGAGGCTGAGGCACGTGGATCACCTGAGGTCAGGAGTTCGAGACCAGCCTGGCCAACATGGTGAAACCCCGTCTCTACTAAAAATACAAAAATTAGCCAGGCATGGTGGCGAGTGCCTGTAATCCCAGCTACTTGGGAGACTGAGGCAGGAGAATCACTTGAACCCGGGAGGCGGAGGTTGCAGTGAGCTGAGATCACCCCATTCCAGCCTGGGCAACAAAAGCTAAACTCCATCTCAAAAAATAGAAAAAAAAAATGTACTATGGTATAAAAAGAGGGTATAATAGTATATTTACCTATAGTTGGGTGTAGCATAAATATAATTTATAAAACTCATTTTTCACAAGTTTAAAGATTTAATAAACATTTCTTTCAGAGCCTTCTGCCATGGTCTGAATGTTTGTGTTTCCCTCAGATTCACATGTTGAAATTCTCACCCCCAAGGTGATGGTATTAGGAGGTGGGGCCCTTGGTAGGTGATTAGGCCGTGAGGGTGGAGCCCTCATAAATGGGATTAGTGCCCTAATAAAAGAGGTCCCAAGGAGAACTCTTGCCCTTCTATCATGTTAGGACACAGCAAGTGGGTGCTATCTGTGGGCCAGAAAGTGGGCCTTCACCGCACACAGGCTGCCTTGATCTTGGACTTCCTAGCCTCTGAACTGTCAGAAATTTCTGTTTGTAAGCTACCTAGTTTATGACATTTTGTTATAGCAGCCTGAATGGACTAAGACATCCTTGTCTTAATTACCTTCTAGTCTGCTGGGCTGTCTTATAAACTGTACCTACTTTCATCCCATTTTTAGCCTCTTCTGACCTAATATGTCCCTTCTGACTTTTATAATTTCTTTTTATTTATAAAGGCATAGATATGCTAGAAGTTGTCTTTATCGTATCTACTCTTACCACCTTTTTCCTGTTAATTGGTTATTCTGAAATGCATCTAGCTCTTTATTTACAGGCCTGCCCTTCTGGTCAAGTACTTTTCTCATTTAGCTTAATCGTGGCCTTTGCTCTCATCTTTTAATGTTTCACTGTTATCAGTCCATATTCTGTTAGGAGATAAAGATTGTACCAGTTATTTTATCAGAAAGTATTTAACATAAAAAGTTGTTAACCAGGTATGATAGAACAAAGAATGCAAAAAGTGCAACCAGGATATCAAGAAGGTAATAAGTTCAGGAAGCACTTTACTGTCCCTAGTTCTTGGGGGAACAAATGGCAAGGTTGAAATCACCTTTTAGAAGCTGGTGGAGGCACCTTGGAACTGTGACTTAGACCTTGAGGAGAGGGTTTTTTGCTGCGTTGCCTCTGAAGTTTTCAAGAGGGACTGTGGGGCCAGGACTCAGACCTCTGGGCAGGGAGGCACTGCATGACTGATGCTGGTGCCTCAGAAAGCCCCTGAATCTTAGAGCTGGGATTCAGCCTTTTAAAGAGGGGATTCCAACCTACTGGCTGGTTGTGTTGTCTGGGGAGTGAAGAGGCAGATTGAAGCTGGTTCTGGGAGTTTTCGAAAAATCGAAAATGGATATTAATTGCAGTTACTGGAAGAAACTGCTTCTGGAAGGTGAAGTGAGTATTGCTGGGGTGATACTGGAACAAGAAGCAAAGGGAGAGGAGCATGTGCCTGCCTTCTCTGGCTTTCCAGTGTCCCTTTAGTATCTCCTTATTGGATGATCCTAAAAGGGAGCTGGGTATCAAAGAAGAAACGTGCTTTGCAGTGACTTCAATCCAGCATCACAAAGCTTAGTAAAGGATGGTAGGTTAGAAGCTGAGAGGTGGCTTAATAAGCAGCATTCCTTTATAGCTCCTTATTCAGGGATTCAAAAGAGAAGACATTTTATAGTGATTTAGGAATAAAACAATTTCACATTTTTCTAGGAACCTCTTAGGCATTTGCCCTTTGGGGCTTCTATAATTCAGCATCACAGTTGACTAGGTAACTTAAATATTAGAGGTGACAAAGTGATGTCTGGTAGTGCTATCCTCATCACTCTCATTCTAAGCACAGTAGAGAGCATGGCATATTCATAGAACTGAGAAGATGGTATGGTTATATTAGATTTGAGTTAAAAAATCTCTAATACATTGATAATGGATTAAAGGTGGTATATGGGTAGATGTAAGTAGACTCGTTAGGAGAGTGTTATATGTATTTATCTAGAGGAGATGAGGCTATTTAGGACAGTGTTCTCAAAGTGAACCATCAGCATCACTTGAGAGTTTGTTCGAAATGCAATGTTGGGGACTCCACCCAAGAGTCGGAAACTGGGAGTGAGGCATAGCAGATGTTTTAATGAGCCCACTGGGGTATGCTCGTGGTATACATTGAGAACCATTTGTTTAGGGCAAGAGTGGTAGCATTGGATTTGGAAATACATTCAAGAGAAAATTTACAGGAGTTGAGGTCTACAGGACTTGAAAGTTGGTTGAATATGGCTTTGTGTAAGCATGGAATCTTTCAGATGGGGAATTACTGAAAGACACCTTAATATTGCAGGTTAACATAGTCATTTAGGCTTCTCTGGATAAATGTTATGTTATCTTGAATAATAAGCTAACAGCACAGAAAGTCAGACTTTCAAAGGGTGTTTCTCTGAGATTTGCATTTATGGCCTAGCTTTCTTGAGGACAGGGTCAGAGTTTATCCATGTGTCTCTCATAGCTTTTGATGTGGCTCTTACCTGTGGTTTGTATTCAGGACAGTCAGAGTTACTTTTCGAACACACCAGAAGCCAACTGATCTTATCAAAGCAGGAGATAGTTAAATGTTTTTGAGTTTCTTCTGTGACAAACTGATATTTTTAACAAAAGCATGCGACTTTGGATTTTTAAAATTTTCAAAACATTTAAAAATAACAGTAATATCAGATAAGAAACTTAACTTTCCTCTTTAGTGGTATATTTTCCAAGTAATTTTCAATAAAAAATGAATAGTTTTAGAAGAATATTTTCCTTTCTTAAGCAGCTAATGTCATTGAATAGCTGATTATATTCATGGTGTAATGAAGTCTGATAATTGAATGACTTTACCAATTAATTGGAATTTCTCTCTAAAATTCATCAGCATGTGTATATTTTTTTGAATTCTATTAAGCCCAGTTTTCCTGGTCTCACTACGCTGCCTAGGCTTGCCTCAAACTCCTGAGCTCCAGTGATCCTCCTGCGTTGGCCTCCCCAAGTGCCAGGATTATAGGTGTACGCCACGATGCCCAACCTAGAATGGTGATTTTTAAATGTTAACTTTTCTTTCTTTTAGAAAGATTGACTTTGATACTGAGTATTGAACCTATGTCAAAGAGTGGGGGTAGCAAAAAGTTTGTATGTAAAACTTTATTTGAATGGTGATGTATTTTGTTTCAGCGAATATGATTAGAAGTAATCTTTATTTGCTCCATTCTAATTTCAAACCTTTATTGTGTATTTTTTTTTTGTAAGAAAAATGTTATTCTAATACATTTACAAATTAGTTTGGTATAAGGAAGCTTGTTTAAAGTCTTGTTCAAATAACTTGCTACAACAGTATGGTGGCTAAAGAAAATAACCCTGACTGAAAGAGTATGGGAAGGCTTCTGGAAGGAGTTGGGATTGAAGCTAGTAAATTTGGGAGTAAGAATGGATTGAATCCCAGCTAGAGGAAACAGTGTTGCTTAAGCAGTGACCTGTAAGTGAGGCTTGTTTCATCAGACTATCAGGATTAATGCACGTGGCAGGAGGAAACAGGGCTAGGAAAGAAAATGGGAATGAAATTGTGAAAGACAGTTTTTAGTTTTGTGTTTTTAGTGTCGACTTATTGGAGTTTTTTGAGTAAGGGAGCTAGTATTTTGTGCAGATAATCGATCATGGTCCACAAAGTGGCGTATGGGTGTGACAGAAGAAAGGGAAGACTTGTAGGTCACCAGTGTTTCTTAATCTTACCTTGTGATATGAATCTGCTGGGAATAGGTCTTTTTTTTTTTTTTCTTTTTTCCTTTGAGACAGAGTCTCATTCTGTATCCTAGGCTGGAGTGCAGTGGCATGATCTCAGCTCACCCCAACCTCCACGTGGCTCCCAGGTTCAAGCAGTTCTCGTGCCTCAGCCTCTCAAGTAGCTGGGATTGCAGGCGCCCGCCACCATGCCTGGCTAATTTTGTATTTTTAGTAGAGATGGGGTTTTGCCATGTTGGCCAGGCTGGTCTTGAACTCCTGACCTCAGGTGATCCACCTGCCTGGGCCTCCCAAAGTGCTGGGATTACAGGCATGAGCCACTGTGCCTGGCCGGAATAATTCTTAGGAATACAAATTTCCTGCTTCATTCCAGCACCACTAAATCATAATCTCCAGGGGAAGAAGCCTAGAAAGCTGTATTTTTAATGAATGCCTCATGTGATTTTTATTTTAAGGTGTTTAGGAAACCATTTTAGGAAGTTTCAGGTGTTAGGTTTTGAATTCTTTGCACTTTTATGTTTGTCAAAATGCCTTAAGTTTTGAAAATTATGTGTCCATTTTTTTCAGAAAGCACTTCCATCAAAGTTTGTGATTTACAATTTTAGAGAATAGCATTTTGTATTTATCATTTTCTCGTCATTACTTTCTCTCACTCCATTATTTCTTGTATTTGTTGCTTTTGGGGCTCTCAGTACAATTTCAGAGGTTTGGACCGGTCCCCGCCTCAGTCCCCGCCTCACCCACCCACCGTTTGAAAGTAATGGAAAAACCTGCAGTTACTTTTACACCAACCCAGTGTTTCTCCTGGGGGAATTTTCTTACTCTTTCCCCCACCCACCCTTCGCAAATCCAACCATTACTACTTCCAGAATAGTGGCCACAGTATAGGTTTCTGAGTTGGAGTTATGTGTTGGGTGTGTGTGGTGGTACAGGACCAGCCCGACCCCATTGCAGAAAAAATAGCTCCTGGCAGGCAGAGGAGAAGCCTGTACATTGAAAACTTCCTGTTCCCTGTCAGTATTTCCTGACTGAAACTTGTTAAGGGAAACATCTGATTTCATGCCTCACTTAATTTTTTAATTTGTTTTGGGTTTCTCCCTCCTACTTCATGGGTAGGAGGAGAAGTTGGGGGAAGTATGTTTGTTACTTTTAGACTAAACTGTACACAGTTTATTAAAGCCAGGAAAGCACCAGGGACCAAAGGGCCTCATTTATACCACATTAAATCTAAAATGCTATGAATTGTAAGGTGTATCATTATTTTAAGGACCACTTTAAAACTGAAAGCTATCAGTCTAAGTATTATGTAATGCTCAGATGTCATTTGATTGAAAGACACATCTCTAATTCTGAGATTTGTAATGTGAAAAAAAGTTGTCCTCTTAGAGAATTGATGAAATAGGATGTCTCTTCTGCTATTTAGCCATGCTGACTTTATACCAGTGTTGTTATCTCCTTGCACAAGAGGGGGGAAATAGAGAGATATATGCAACATAACGTGCATTCTTACAAATCTTTGTGATCTCCAGAATTACATGGGGAAAATAAGATCAGGACAAACCACTCCACCTGTAGAGTACTAACAGAAATAATCATCTTAATAAAAATGCTTGCACATTTGAAAAGATAAATTAATTTCCTATTAAGTATTCCAGTAAATATAGGATTTTACACTTTAAAAAAAATGGTGAAAGGAGATAGGAGATGTAAGAAAGGGTTGAAACTAAAGAGTAATATTGTAAATGCTCACAGACCTTGGAGAGCCAAGCAGTAAAGGCTGCCCAAACAGCGCACATGTCCAAACTGAGCTAAGGGGAAGAATGTGAAGCTATGTGGCATTACAATACAATTATACTTACAGTATAATATTTCTCTGTGGTTGGTGTTATCGGACTTTATATGTGTTGTTATTATGCAGTGATGCAAAACCTTGAAGTATTAGGAGAAAAATTTCATAAACTAAAGCATCCTCAATGTTACACTTTCATAGCCCATTGACATGAGCTAATTTGTTTTAAGGAAACATGCATTATAATAGAATGGATTGAATTCTGTCAACTGTTCTTTATTAATATTTCTCTTATTCTGTTCTTGTTCAGGATCTCTTCCACCTCTTCAATTTTCCCTATATTCCTACCTCCTTTATTATAATGCTCCAGTCTTCATTGGTTACTTCTGTGCTTCCACAGTGCTTGTTGTCCGGTATTACTCATTTGGCTTTTAAAATAAATTATTAGGTTTTTCTTCTTTGCCTTCCCTCCTAATTTGTAAGGCCATTGACTTTTACAATGAATAGAGAGTGCTTATGCTTTAACCTTCTGAGTATAGGTGTTACACATACACTGCAGCTTTATGTTCTATGCATTATCTATGCATTTTGATGTCTTTTTCTCTACCCCTAGTGTGATTGTATATCTATAAATTTTGAATGTAGCTTCCCTTTAATAAGTAATATCTTCCTGATAACCTATACACAAGTCAATGAACTTAACATGTTTTGTGCTCTTATAGAAAGCTAGATAATACCTCTAATAATACCTTGCCTTGTGAATATCATATCTATATTTCTGTCCTTCTTAACATATTCTTTAATTTTATTCCTTTACAATTGAACACAGTCTCCAGGATTCAGTTCAGTGGCCATCCAGTAGAGCTGAAAGCGTTAGTACTTTGGATATGCCTGTGATTTTCTCTTTTGCTCACTTGTATTTCATTTATGATACTCAGGCGTGTATCAGCATTTTGATAATCTGCCTTTCCTTTCCTTGATCAGATATATAAAAATACCCAGTTATATATTGAGTGATGATGTTGACAGTATTGCAGAGTAGCACAGATGTCTGAAAGTTAAAGTTAGGTATATGACCCTAGTTTACAGTGTCAGTGTATGATTGAAAGTGTGTGATTGAAAGCATGAGTTGTTTAAAGATTAAAGTCTGTATTTTCTGTGAACTCTTACATTTAGGCAAAATTAGCACTTCTTGGGAAGTGAAAATTAACTTTGTGTTTTCCTTCCTTTTCTTTTTTGTTTGAGATGGAGTTTTGCTCTTGTCACCCAAACTGGAGTGCAATGGTGCGATCTCGGCTCACTACAACCTCTGCCTCCTGGGTTCAAGAGGTTCCGCTGCCTCATCCTCCTGAGTAGCTGGGATTACAGGCGCCCACTACCATGCCCAGCTAATTTTTATATTTTTAGTAGAGATGGGGTTTCACTGTATTTGCCAGGCTGGTCTCGAACTCCTCACCTCAGGTGATCCATCCGCCTCAGCCTCCCAAAGTGCTGGGATTACAGGGGTGAGCCACCGCGCCTGGCCACCATGTGTTTTCTTAATTATGTAAGTTAGAGGTTTGATATTTGGTTTGAAATACTTGTATCGAAGAGAAAATTTCAGAGAACACAGAATAGTATACAAAGAAGAGATAATAGGAAAGGTAGATTTTGGAAGCCATGGAGAAAGTAGGCTGAGTGGAATGGTTTCAGAGATTGGGGCAGAGAAGGAAGAAGATTATAAGAGATTAATAAGTGTAAGCACATTCGAGTAGGATTTTGGGTATATGTTTTGGTACGATATTGTTTTTGTTTTCTTCCCTTATTTTGAAATGTGGGTAACTATAGATGATTGATTAGAATTTTTAATTTTTACTTTAACGTTTGTAAAAAAAGTTAATAGGAAATGACTATACCATAGCATTCTTTGGTCATTTTATATTCTAGCTGCTCAGTTTATTTATTCACGGCGTGACAAACCTTCTGTTGAGCCTGTAGAAGAATATGATTATGAAGATCTGAAAGAATCTTCCAATTCTGTTTCGAACCATCAGCTCAGTGGATTTGATCAAGGTATAGCAAAAAGTAGTGCATCTGTTATCTGAAAATGATTAATAACCGAACACACCAGAATTTATCAGTTTTGTTGTGAGTGTTTATAACAGTGACTATGAACAGTAATGATGTAAACATATCTGTCCTATTCAAGGACAATTTATGTTTTATTAAGTATGTTTTGTGAGGAGTGTATTTAACTGTATGATTGAAAAATTGTATGGCTGTTGTTTAGTAACTGGAATTTTAATTGAACTGTCCCATTTAAAATTTTTTTTCCATGGGAGAGAAACTCCAGTGATTTGTTAAGAAGACCTTTTTGAGACGATTTAATTGTTTGATAAGCTGTATGTGGAGCTTATGATTAGAATACATAAACTCCTTTACTTACAAAGATGTTAAGTTCAAAAGGTTTGAAAAAAACCAGTTGAAGTCTAAAGTGACACTGGATAAGTGTACTCAGGATTTACATCCGTGTGAATTAAGTTTCAAAATAGAACTTGGTAATGTCATTGGTTCTGAGTTTTTGCATATTTTCAACTCTCTTAAACATTTTAATGAATATATTTATATTTTGGCTTTCTTCTTTTATAAATAAGTTCCAAACATGACATGGCTTCAAACATCACTCAAGCCATAGATTTGATAGCAGAACTAAAATGGCCAGGTAAAACAATAATGCCATTTGTTGATAGCACAGGGATTTGATCTTTCTCTGGAGTGTGGCTTTGTTCTATAATTTTTTTTTTTGAGACAAGAGTTTCGCTTTGTCGGCCAGGCTGGAGTGCAGTGGCGCAGTCTTGGCTCACTGCAGCCTCTGCCTCCCAGTTTAAAGGGATTCTCTTGCCTCAGCCTCCTGAGTGGCTGGGATTGTGGGTGCCTGCCACCACAGATGGGTAATTTTTGTATTTTTAGTAGAGATGGGGTTTCACCATGTTGGCCAGGCTGGTCTCGGTCTCCTGACTTCAAGTGATCCACCCGCCTCAGCCTCCCAAAGGGCTGGGATTACAGGCGTGAGCCACTGTGCTTGGCATGATTGTTTTTACATTGAAAATTTATAATAATTTTAAAACAGAGGAATTTTATGAATCTGGGAGTTGATCTTTGAATTAATCAATAAAATATATACCAGCTGCTAACCAACTCAAGAAAAATGGAGAGAAAGCACGAATATACAAAAGTAGAAAGCAGAAAGGGAAACAACAGATAAAGAAGAAATAAAAGGAATTTACCAACTCTGAAAATATGTTGGAAAATCTGGATAAAAGTCTGTAGCTGTTGTATGCACTCACTTTATAATTGTATTTTTAAAGAGTATTATTGTTAAGATTGTAAGGAGAGAGGATACGAATAGGATGGAAGTTCTGTCCTGCTATGCCTCAGTGGACAATGATTAAGGAGTTAGGAAATTCAGAGTTATTTTTGAGAAGGAAAGTTAATCATTCCAACCTGACTTATATGTAAGTAATGACAGTAATAATGATCGTAGCTGATTTTTGCTAATACTCTCTAGGTACTTTCTATGTACTGTTCAGGTGTTAGCATCTTTAATCTTCGCAACAACTTTATGAAGTAGGACAGTTGCCCTCATTTTACAAGAGAGGAAAAATGAGACACTGAGAAGTAACTTGCCTGAGATTTTACCTGCTAGTAAGTGGCATTAGGATATGAACCAAACTAGCCTAACTCTATAACCTCTACTTAAAATTCATAACCAGCCTGACCCACATGGAAAAACCCCGTTTCTACTAAAAATACAAAATTGTCCGGGTGTGGTGGCACATGGCTGTCATCCCAGCTATTCGGGAGGCTGAGGCAGGAGAATCACTTGAACCTGGGAGATGGAGGCTGCTGTGAGCTGAGATCATGCCATTGCACTCCAGCCTGGACAATAAGAGCGAAACTCTAACTCAAAAAAAAAAAAAAGAAAAAAGAAAAAAGGACGCCCTAATGCTAGCTATACTAAGTATTTTGTTACAGTTTCAATAATTGATGTTATTTATCAGAGATAGTATTATCCCAGTATAGCTTATTAGCCTTTAAAAGTTAATCTTAGATTGAAGCAAAGCAGAATTGCCCAAATATTTCAGGAATGTATTGTTAATAATTAAGGGGCCAATGAAATAAGTATCAAATACCTTTTTTTTTTTTTTTTGTTAAAGAAAGAGTATTGCCAGTAGATTACTTGTTAAGCATATGAGCATGTACAATTAAATATAAGTTGCATTCTGTGAAATGGTTTTGTGGAATAGGGAGTTTGAAAACCTCTATTCTGTTTTGGTTATTGCTGATTTAGTAGTGCCATGATTTTCAATCTTATCTTTATTAAGTTAGAATTTGCCTGATATATCTAGCTCATAGACTTATTATGAGGATTACAAAAGAAATATATATATAAAAGTATTGTGAAACTTGGCAAGTGCTATACAAAAATATAAAGGAATATATCATAGATTTTTATTCATTGGCCCCTAGTTACCTGGTACTGTTTTAGGTTCTAGGGATACAAAGCCTCTCTTCTCTTACAGATTTTACATCATTAATAAGTATTATTAATAATTTTAATACTGTCATCAGAAAATTAAAATTCATAAACAGCTGAGATAATTCCAGACTTAAATTTTTTTATTTTAAAAGTGAATGCTGGTTGGGTGTGGCGGCTCACGCTGGTAATCCCAGCACTTTGGCAAGCTGAGGCAGGTGGAAACCTGAGATCAGGAGTTTGAGAACAGCCTGGGCAACATGGTGAAACCCATCTCTACTAAAAATGGAAAAATCACCCGGGTGTGGTGGCGGGCATCCGTAATCCCAGCTACTCAGGAGGCTGAGGTGGGAGAATTGCTTGAACCTGGGAGACAGAGGTTGCAGTGAGCTGAGATCATGCCACTGTGTTCCAACCTGGGCAACAGAGTGAGACTCTGTCTCAAAAAAAAAAAAAAAAAAAAGCCTATCCTCCCCTTAACTTCCTGGACTTTCTTGTTTTTATGGCATTTTTATATTACGTTATCTTGCCGTTTTTTTAAAGAGTCATTAAGGATTATTTTAGTTAGCTGGGAAGAACTGAAGTTAGCCAAAAAGGAAACAAGGTAGCAGCTTGAGAAATATAAGAAATATACTTTGTGAGTAACTGGGTTCACTAACAAATTAGAAATAGTTCCACACTCACCCCTTCCTTTCTGTACATGCGAAAAATGATCAATGCAGATACCATCATCATTGGTGACTGAAAATAGATATTAATGTATACTGTTCAGTGTACACTTTTTAAAATTATTATTATTATACTTTAAGTTCTACGGTATATGTGCACAACGTGTAGGTTTGTTACATATGTATACTTGTGCCATGTTGGTGTGTTGCAACCATGAACTCGTCGGCACCCATCAACTCGTCATTTACATCAGGTATAACTCCCAATGCCATCCCTCCCCGCTCCCCCCTCCCCATAATAGGCCCTGGTGTGTGATGTTCCCTTTCCCGAGTCCAAGTGATCTGTAATGTACACTTTTTAGAAACATTTAGTCACTATTATTCAGGAGACATTTTATTATAGTGATTTTTAAATTAACGAAATCGTTCCTCTGATAAGGGAAGATAGGTATATTGTAGATAAAAATGTGATCATTAGAAATAATTTTTGCCAAAGAGAAAGGAGAGTTGAATATTCTAGTACAGCTGTAAATTTTAAAATCAGTTTTGAAGATTAAAAGTTCTTTCATGGCGCCATTTAGTATAGCTTTTGACCATTGTTGTCTTTTCTAGCTCGTCTTTATTCGTGCCTTGATCACATGAGAGAGGTACTTGGAGATGCTGTGCCAGATGAAATATTAATTGAAGCAGTTCTGAAGAACAAGTTTGATGTGCAGAAGGCTTTGTCAGGGGTTCTGGAACAAGATAGAGTGCAGAATTTGAAGGACAAGAATGAGGGAACAGTATCTACAAGAAAGATGGCAAAAGGTATGCCTTTACTTGTTCTTTTTCACTTGTTTTACATAGTTAATGCCTAAAGAGAGGCTTTCATTTGCTTGAGCTTTTAAGAAAATACTTAATTTGCTTGAGCTATTAAGAAAATCTTGCATGTTATTGTTAACTTTTGATTATCAGTTGATCTTCTAGTTGTGAATTTTTAGGATGAGTACTGAGTTTCCTTTCTTCTGTTGTACCCTGTTTTTGTGGTTATTTTACTACTTGATTTTTTTTTGTTTGTTTATTTGTTTGTTTTTTGAGACAGAGTCTCACTCTGTCACCCAGGCTGGAGTGCAGTGGCATGATCTTGCTCACAGCAGCCTCCTACCTCCTGGGTTCAAGTGATTGTCCTTCCTTAGCCTCCCAAGTAACTGGGATTACAGGTGCATGCCACCGTGCCTGACTTATTTATTTTTTCTTTGTGTTTTTATTAGAGATGGGATTTCACCATGTTGGCCAGGCTGTTCTTGAACTCCTGGCCTCAAGGGATCCGCCCGCCTCGGCCTCCTGAAGTTCTTGGATTACAGGCGTGAGCCACTGCACCCGGCCTCACTACTTGATTTTATAACTAACAACATAGTGGAAATAAAATTAGATAAGACAAGACATCTTTTTCTTCTTGTTAGTAGCTTACAGAACTTTTCAATTGTTATTTTTTTAAACTCTAGTGAAATAGGAAAAGGAAATTAACAGCCAGCTAATTAATGTTAAAAAAATCCCTTTATGCTTTTATTATGTATACTTTTTAAAATTTAAATATAATTAGGTATAAGTATCATAATTATACTACTTTGCATTTTATAGCCAGAGATTTAATTTTAAATTTGTAAAATTTGGGGTGAAATTTGGAATTCAGTGGACGTAAGAGGGGAACTGAGGTGGTAGCATTATGTTAATTGGCATGCTATCTCTCAGTACGAGTATGGCAATTTGTTTAATTATGTCAGTGTTTATTGTAACCTTTGGGCTAAATTTTTCTACAACAAAGCTGCGTACAGCCTGTTACGATGAAATAAGAGTGTTTTCCGGGGATGCTGGGCCCGCAGATGGGCACTTTTAACTGGCTGTGATGGGAATGAATCTGTAATATGTCATCTTGTATTGATGGTGTATCCCAGATTATGGTAGAAATTACTGGGAGTTATTTGTTTGCTTATTTGTTTCTAATACATTAAAATATAGAATAAAATGAACCTAGTTTCTTTTGTTTTTTTAAAGAAGTTTTTGAATTTGAGACAATCCTGACTATAATTTAATTATGGTTAAAACCTCACATTTTTAAATTCATGAAAATTAGAACATTGACTGACTTACATTGTATTTATCAGTGAATAGAGTATAAAGAGTACTTTAAATTGTTAAAGGAAGGTAATACTCCCTTATTGGTTTTTAGAGTATTCATGTTAAGTAATGATCAAGTATCACTTTATTCATGTCATAATCAAAAGAAGCATTTAGTAATTAAATGCCTCATTTCATGTTTCCTTTTGGTTGCTGTGACTGTCTTCTGCGTGTATCAACCTATTCATCTGAAAATTAATGGCTCTTGTAAGGTAAGGAGTCTTATTTTCTTCTTCTGAAGTTTCAGCTGATAATGTTCAAAGTTCTTATCCTCAGTCAGCAAATCATTTGGATTATAGTTGCAAACCCTTTGATTTGTCTAGCTCAGTAGGAAAATATGGATTATCTCATAATTCTTCAGTTCCAAGTCACTATTTACTCCATAGAAGAAAGAAACTTGACAGACTTAAAAGTGAAAAGAAACTAGAATCATGTAAGTTAACAAAAGAACTTTCACTAGCTAACCTAATTCATGATATGTCAAGAGATTCCTGTGAAAGTCAGCCATCAGTCAGATTATCATCTACAGAGAGTCTGGAAAGTCTACTGTCAAAGAACGTAGATGCTGATTTGTTGAGACTTCATGCATCTGAATGTGTTTCCAAAGATGATTCTGCATTGAAAGAAATGCCAGATTTAAAGCCCGTAATCATAAAGAGCACAACACCGAATAATTCTTTATATATTCAAAATAATTCGCTATCTGATTTTCAAAACATTCCAGTACGGGACAGTTTAGGAAGTTCAAATAATCATTTGTACTTAACTAGCTCATTGGAAAATATGACTGTTGATCATTTAAATGCTAGTAAAGAAACTGAAGTTGGAAGTGTTTCTTTAGTTGAACAAAGTGCCGAGAATTATATTTTAAAAAATGATAATTTGCAGTTTTCTCAGTGTGAAAGTCCATCCCTCACTGAACTATTTCAGGAACACAAAGAAAACAATATAAGCCAGTGCTTTACTTTATCTGACCTTTATGACCAGTCATCTGCCAGTTTCACAGATCTAAGTTTGGGATCCTTTCCTCTGTCACAATTAGCAAATCGCTGTCAGTCTTCACCCGGAATATCAGAATTAACAGGATCTCTCTCGTCATTGGCATTTCATAAAGCTTCTCCCACAAGAGACCTTGAGAATTTGTCACTTTCTGAATTGATTGCAGAAACAATTGATGTAGACAACTCTCAGATTAGGAAAGAGTCCTTTGAGGTCAGTTTATCTGAAGTGAGGTCTCCTGGAATAGATTCAAATATTGATCTTAGTGTCCTTATAAAAAACCCAGATTTTGTTCCAAAGCCTATAGTAGACCAATCCATTGGTCCATCATCACGAACTAAAGTTCTAAATTCAAAGCTAGGGAAGAATTCCAATCTTGCTAAGGATAATAAAAAAAACAATAAAGGCTCTCTGACCAGGAAACCACCTTTTTCTCTCTCTTGGACCAAGGCCCTTGCTGCTAGACCTTCAGCTTTTGCCTCAACACTGTGTCTTCGTTACCCACTGAAAAGCTGCAAGCGACGCACCCTTGACCTCTATAAGACTTTTCTTTATAGTAGACAAGTTCAAGATGTAAAGGACAAAGAAATAAGTCCTCTTGTAGCGATAACACCATTTGACTTCAAATCAGCATCACCTGATGACATTGTAAAAGCTAATCAAAAAAAAGCATTTACTAGAGAATAGTAACAAAAGAAACACTTGATTGCTGTTGTAGAGCTTTTTATTTTTAATTAAAGTCTTCAGAGGATCACTTTATATTATGGGATTCAAATTGTGATTTTTATGAAAATTGTCCTAGGTCAGTTGATTAGTTGATACTTATTTTTGCACTGAATTTTTTTTAAACTATGCCTTCTTTCAGTGATAACTGGCTTTATTTAAGTTGGTAACCTATACTGAGTATATGTTTACAAAGTGGATATGGAAACTTGATGTTGTGAAATCAGACCTCAGATATTTTTGTTTGAAGCATTCAACTTTCTATGTTTTTTATGACAAAGTATTTTTTTCTATGAAATATTTTTGTGCTTTGTTCTTAAACGAAAATGCCAGCATTTGGGATTATTATAGTTTAGTGTGAAGGTTATTCTTATGTGGCACAGCATAGCTGAGACGTTATATTTTAAAATATGATATAATTCCTAGTTTCATTATTTTTCTGTAGATAAATACTAAAATTTTTCTATTAGAAAAATCTTAAAATTCCTGACTTTTGAGAGTACTGTGGAGATTGTTAAAATACATTTTTGATAATAATAAACTGAAAATCTTTTAAGGGACCATGTAAATATAGAAGTTGGATTAATATGTGAATTATTTTTATACATTTTTAAAAACCATTTGTCCTAAATATACACTTTAAAATAAATGTATAAAAAGTGTTTTCAGGTATGGTTGCATGTTCTTTGAATGGAGAATTTTACTAGATGTCTTTAGCTGCTGCTGCTGCTGCTGCTTCTGCTTCTGCTGCTGCTGCTTCTGCTGCTGCTGCTTCTGCTTCTGCTGCTGCTGCTGCTTCTGCTTCTGCTGCTGCTTCTGCTTCTTCTTCATTATTATTATTATTTCTTCTTCTTTGTTATTATTATTATTTTATTTTATTTTATTTTTTTGAGACAGAGTCTTGCTCTGTCATCCAGGCTGGAGTGCAGTGGTGCGATCTCGGCTTACTGCAAGCTCCGCCTCTGGGGTCACGCCATTCTCCTGCCTCAGCCTCCCGAGTAGCTGGGATTACAGGCGTCCGCCACCATGCCCGGCTACTTTTTTTTTTTTTAATTTAAAAAAAAATTTTTTTTTTTAGTAGAGACAGGATTTCACCGTGTTAGCCAGGATGGTCTCCACCATCTCCTGACCTCGTGATCCGCCTGCCTCGGGCTCCCAAAGTGCTGGGATTACAGGTGTGAGCCTCCGCGCCCGGCCTGTTCTTACTTTTTTAAGATGGAGTCTTTCTCTGTCGCTAGGCTGGAGTGCAGTGACAGTGACACTCACTGCAGCCTCCGCCTCCTGGGTTCAAGCGATTCTCCTGACTCAGCCTCCTGAGTAGCTGGGACTACAGACGTGTGTCACCATGCCCAGTTAATTTTTGTATTTTTAGTAGAGACGGGGTTTCACCATGTTGGCTAGGATGGTCTTGATCTCTTGACCTTGTGATCCACCCCCTCATCCTCCCAAAGTGCTGGGATTATAGGCATGAGCCACTGTGCCCGGCCTAACTTGTTCTTTTCAGTAAGTAATGGAATGTGGAGTTTTCCTTTTTGCTACTGACAGCTGTGTGCCCCACAGTGACAAAGTTTCAGCAATGGGGGATCAATAAAAGCTTTTCTAATCATTAGAATAAGTATGTAATTAATCCCTTAAAGCAGTGGTTCTCAACTAGCAATCAGAATCACTGGAGGAATTACTTCAGAACACAGACACTGAGGCTTCACTCCGTATATGCTGAAGCAGTCTCTGAGGAATGGCACTTGGGAATGTGTATTTTCAAAATTATTCCCCAAAATGTGTATTTCTGTTTGAGAATCATTGCCTTAAAGGGAGAAATCAGTAGAATGGACTTATTAATGCCAAGAATAACATCTGACTGACCTGAATGAATAATTTCTAGAAATAAGGAATACCAAGGAAAAATGCTACTTAGGAATTATAGCTTTTTGCATAAAATGATGGAGATATTATTAGTATTCCTTGCAAAAATATAATACAGTAGTATCTAAAATGTTATTTTATTTTTTTGAGACGGAGTCTCACTGTGTTCCCCAGCCTGGAGTGCAGTGGCATGATCTCGGCTCACTGCAACCTACGCCTCTCAGATTCAAGTGATTCTCCTGTCTCAGCCCCCCAAGTAGCTGGGATTACAGGTGCATGTCACCATGCCTGGCTAGTTTTTGTATTTTTAGTAGAGATGGGGTTTCACCACATTGGCCAGGCTGATCTCTAACTCCTGACCTCAGGTGATTCGCCCACCTCGGCCTCCCGAGGTGCTGGGATTACAAGCATGAACCACCACGCCTGGCCAAATATTTTTTTTAATGAAAATAAAAAGGCTGATCTTTTCCCAGTAAATATTTTTTCTCTGGCAGCTACTTTACTGTACATTTGATAATTTTTTGTGTTACTTTTGTTTCTGTTTATTTTCAGAATGACATTCCAAAATTTTAATCTCTGTGTGATGTTTTTCAGTATTTCGATGGGAAAAGTTAAGATGGCATTATGCCTTTTTTTTTTTTTTTTTTAAACCAAACACTTCTTGATTTCTTGTGATGTCTTCAGGTTTTTGTTTTTTAATTGAATATATCAGTGCACCATAATACTAATGGTTAGGAGATCATTTAAATCACAAGCTATATTTTGTGATTGATTTTAAAATTTTAATTATCACAATGGTTGAGATTGTTTTTCTAGTCTTGAATCTTGGTCAAACATTTTAGTAACTTTGAATTAGTGTATGACTGAACTAGATGTCTATATTGGCAGTCTTCAATTTAGGAGTGAATTAATTATAAGAGTTTGTTTGTAACTGATGATAATTATTGATAGGTTAAGTGCTGCACAGGTGGTCCACATTGCACACGAATCCCCAAATACTTACGTAATCTATACTGTAGTTGAATAGCAGCACTATTGTGTTACCTTCTTTTATAACAAAGTAATTTTCAAGTGGAAATGCAATACTTCTAAAGCCATATAGTAGACCTTGTCGGTTGAACTAGGTCTCCATTTGTTGGCTGATTAGGGTTGTAACTACCAGGTATGAGATTCTTTTGGTGGGGAAAAAAATTATATATTATAGGGTGGTAAGAGATGGCAACGATATCTTAAATAGGTTTCCAGGCTTCCTATTTTCCTTGGCTTGGCTACTGGTCTGTCAGGCATGTACACGACAAGTACTTCGCTGTTGACTAAGGGAATGTCACAGTCTCTGAGATTGCAGAGGTGGAACTGAGCAGACCTTTCCACCTTCCACCCTTGGCCATTGGTCCTTGGTAAAAAGCCAAGTGTCTGCTTGTTCATGAATATGCTCCTTGTGATTGTTGGCACTAAGTGTATATTCTGTACCAGCTGCTGTTTATTGACTGCTGTCTTAGTAGCTCAGGTATGCTAGGTGTTTTAGTTTACTTTACTTTCCAGTTCAGCTATAAATTTTAAGAGGCAAAGCTGTTTTTATTTGCTTTATGATCAAGGGCATTAATAATTTACTTTAGGAATAGAAATAATATTGTAATTATATTCTAAATGATATAAAATACATTAAAAACAATTTTTGCTCTTCACTCTTTTTGGTTTCTTAAAAGATTTGATGTTGTTCATGGATGGATGTTTTGTCCTTTTGCATTTTAAAGTCTTTAGTTGGCTCTTTTGGATATGATTCTTCTAACAATAAATTGCCAAGAACCAGGGTTTCATTTCTGTACAGAGCACTTTTTAAAACTTTTCCTTTTTAAAACCTTTCCTAGTTACTAAACTGGCATTTTAACCTCTTTTTCTCCTTTTAGCTTTGAATCTGTCTTTCTTAAACTTGCCTTTTACACTTTTTCTTCTCATATGTAATGATAACTATAGTCAGTGTTTTATATTTAGTTTTTAGTATTCAGTGGGGGGTCATGTAACTAATTGTCATACCAGGGATAAAACTAATAAGGTGCTCATTTTTTGTAAGTAAAAGAAACCACTGAAGATAAAATACAGTTAAAGATAAGAATAATGAGTTCTCTTATGATTATTTCCCTTTTTAAATTGACCCTGAATCTATATGTGGACCATTGCAAATAAACAAGTATACATTGTATGTTGAGAAAGAACTGTGTATCAACATGTTTTCTCTTTTATGTTCATGCAGGTATATATTTGGTTATAAAGTCAATTTTATAATAGTTCAGAAATTATTTTATATATAAACAGTAGATTATACATAAATAATGTGGACTAGACAGGGAGGGATTAATATGAATTTCTATACTCGTTTTCCTTTACCTATATATTTATAATGACATAAAGCTCAGTTTATGCAGTTACACAATTTTAATTTTTAGATTGTAAAAAATTTGTCACATTTTGAGTTTGTATATATTTTGTAAAAGCTACACTGAAAGAAATTAAAATTCTGAGATTTTCCTAAATCAAGTGTAAAAACATGCAATCTATCCATTAGGATTTTATATATAAACTTGATATTTCTGAATGATCTTTTAATCATTTATGCTGAAAGTACTGTTTTATTTCTATAAACAAATTAAAAAACAAACTACCTGTTTGTGAAAATTTTCTTTTAAGATATTTGGCATTTAGAATTCTTGCTTTCCATGGGGTAAAATTTTATATATTCTTTTTACTATTTAGGACTCACCTAGAAATACTATATAAGTATAGGTTGTGATGAATATTGGCGATGTAATTGCAGAGATGACAGTGGAAGGCAAAGGAAATGATGAGCTGGGTATGGTGGTGGCATGCACCTGTAGTCCGAGCTGTTTGGAAGGCTGAGGCAGGAGGATTGCCACTTGAGCCCAGAAGTTCAAGTTCAGCCTGGGCAGTGTGGTGAGACCCTGTCTCAAAAAAAAAAAGAAGTGATAAAATGCGTATTTATTTCTGAAATTGGCAGGCCTGATATCTACTGGATGCGTGAAGAAAAGCGTTTTAGATGAAAGATATAACCCAAGATGAACAAAGATAGTATTCTTACGTCAAAGGGGAGGGGGATATATGCACACTTCAGCACATGATTATCTTTATTACGGTGTGGCATATTATACCCTTCAAAGCTGACATCTTTGTCTTCCTCATCTAAGGTGCCACCTTCTCTTCTGTTTCCCGTCTTTGTTATTACTATCACCATCTAGTTAACCAAAACCAGGAACCTAGTATCATCCTTGGTTCATCTCTCTTCACCTGCCACTCATAATTGATTACCATTCCTGTTATTCCCACCTTATAAATAAGTAAATATATGTGTGTGTGCATGTAATATGCATACATATATAGTCGACTCTTGTTATTTACAGTAGTTATGTTTTATAGTCACTACAAACACTGAAATAATGAATACTGAACCATTGCTCCTACAAGAAATACAGGGGTAGGTTCCTGTGAGCCTCTCATAACATTTTCATCAATCAGTGAATACATAACATTGTTTTATATGTGTCTCTATTTAAAGACACCTTATTTAATGGATGTGTATAGCATGGATTCATTAACACCGAACTCAGGCCAACAGCACTGTAACTCATGCGTTATCTCCTTATCTAACATCGTTTATTTGTTAGGCACATCCTAGCCTTCTTGTGTTTAGAATACTAAGCACTACACTTACAGGCCATTTTAAAAATTATCAACAAAAAGCACAAAATTACCAACAAAAAGTATAAAACTGGAAAAAAATGTAACACTAGGTAGACCATGAAAAGGACATTTGTTTACAGTATGAGAGCTGTCACAGGAAGGCCGACTGTCACCTTCCTCACCTCACCTGGGAACTTGCATGTTGGATGATTTTTTTGCTGCTCTGCACATGTCCACAAGTGAGTGCAAAAGTGAGTAGTGATTTTGGGATTACAAGTAAATTTGTTGTGATTAGATGAATTCACAATGTGGAACCTGTGAATAATGAGAATCAACTGTACATTTTTTGGCCCACTACTCTTTCTTGTTATTTTTCCTCTTCATTATTTTCTCCTTTATTGTTACTTTTCCTCTTTATTGTTACTTTTATTTTTATTATTTTATTTCCTGTTACTTTTCCTTTTACAGGCCATTAGCTTTTAGCAGAATTACCTAAACATCTAACTGGTTTCTTGACTTTTCAGTTTATTTTGGCCAGAATAAGTTTTCTAAACTAAAGATCTAATTTTCTCTCTCCCTATCTAAATCCTTTTATTTCCTGAGCCGCTTTATGAACTCATTTCTGTTTTGTACCTATTTACCCAAACCTCCCCAAGAACACCTACCTGAGTTTCCTCTGCTTCTATAGTGCTTGCCTTTTTTCTCTCCCCCTTCCCTCCTGGCTAATCGCTGTTTGAATGGTAGTTTCGATATCACTTTACTCTCAATCATGGGGTAGGGGAACTTTCATATGCACCCGTAGTTCACTGTTCTGCCTTTATTACCACCCCATGTGAAGTCATAATTCCTCTCTCACACATGCATAGACTTTCTGTTGTAACTCTGCTTTATTCTTAACAGCACTTATATCCTTTGACACTGTGTTTGTTGTATATACACTTGTTTTTGTTATGTTTTCTCTCTGCTCTCCCTCCACCCCCCTTCCACGTAAGTCCTACAAATATAGGAATTTTGTGTATTCACTGCTGTATTCCCAACTCAGAATATGTCTGGCACATAAACATAGGCAAGGATTTTAAGTAAAAATTGAGTCTGTCTCCTAATATGGTCCCACAATCTAGTTCCTTAGAGGAAGCCACTGTAAATACACTGTTTCTTCTTTATTCTTCCAAAGGTTTCACTAGCATGTTACACATGTGTGAATGTACGGATACATTTTTATACAAATGGAGAATATACTGTAACACTTGCATATGTATCACTTAAAGCATTTTGCAGAACTTTCTTTACTGCCATATACAGATCAATCTCATTTAACAGCTACCTAGAATTCTGTAATATGATTATACCATAATTTATTTAAACAGCCTCTGTTAATGAACATTTTAAGCGTTCCAGTTATTGCTGATAATAAATGAACATCCTACATTTCTAGAAATTGAGCTGATACACTTGAAAGTTTTGGATAGATATTGCCTAATTGCTCTTGATAGAAATTGATTTCCCTCCCACTAGTTTATGAGCATTTCTGCCCAAATTCTTATAGATAGGGGTATTATTCCTTTTGGTATTATACCAACCTGATAATTGGAAAATATTTTTTTCATTTATTTATATTTCTTATCTATAAAGCTATATTTTTCTCCCTGTCTACTCTTAATCTGCCCACTTTTCTGCTGGTTTATCTCTCGTTTCATGATTTTTAGGATGTGTGTGTCTGTATGTGTGTATGTGTATGTATATGTGTGGATCCATATGTACACATACATATGTGCATATTTATATACTAAGGAAATTAGTCATAAAAATTGTTATATGCATGGAAAACACTTTCTGACTTCTAGTTTGTCAGGTCATTTTTTTAGAAGATAGATTTTGAACTTTTATATATTCAGATTTATTAGCCTTTTTTCTTAGGGTTTTGGAAAGTTATGCTCCACTGTGACAAGATAATTTTTAAAAAAGTGTCCTTGTTTTTTCTAATACATTTGTCAGATTCATTGTTTTACAGTTGGATCTTTGATTTAGCTGATATTAAGGGCTAACATAGGAATCCCATTTCTCCACCATCTTTTCTCTGTGTGGAAAGATGGATTTATCGTAGTATCTTTTTAAATTACTATAGCTTTTTAGTACCTGTTTTAATATTTGGTAGGCTGTCTTGTTTTTTTCACTCCTTATTGTAGTTTTCCTGAGTTATCTCACATGCCTCTTTTTCCCATATGAGCCTTAGAAACAGCTTGTCTCGTTACTAAAAAAAGAAGAAAATCCAGCTGTAATTTTTATTGTTGTATTTAATGCTAGCAAGAGATTTCTGAAGGAAAAAAATACTGTCTCCAGAGTTGCCAAAGGTTAGATAACGTTAGACATTATTATTATCTTAGTAGATTTTCTAGTATTGTTCTAGTCTTATGATGTAGAACCATCTCCAGTTGGTCATGGTGGATTTTTCTTTTAATGTGATGGATTTTATTTGCTAACATTTTATTTAAGATGATTTCATCTATTCATAAAATTACTTGAAATTGTGTGTATGTGTATGCTCTTTGGATATTGTTTTTTCTTGTGATGGTTTTACAAAAAATTTAGAATGATTTTGTCTTCAAATAATTCAGTAGCATTGAAATGATATGTTTTATGATAGGATTTATCTTTTCGAAGATTCTGGGATCAGTTTTGAAAGTTTTAATTTTCTTAGAAAAATATCCATTTCATCCAAGGTGACAAATGTGTTTGTTGTGCATTGTACCAAACATTGTCTTATTCTTTTAGATTTTTCTACGTCTGTAGTTACTTCTCTATTCTCATTTTCAGTATGGTTTTCTCTCCTCTAGTCTCCCCTTTCTCTCTGCCCAGCATTTTTTTTTTTTAATTACCTTGCAATTTATTTTGTTTTTTCTTCCCTAAATTTTAGTTCCTAGATCTGTAATTAGTTCTCCTGGTTTAATTCATTACTTTGTAAGTTTGTGTATGACTTAATGTATTTTCCTTATGTTTTTTGCTTTTTATTTCCTATCCTTCTGAGTAGAATATTTAACATATATGCATTTTTAATTCATCTTAAAAGTTTTTATGGCCAGGCACAGTGGCTCATGCCTGTATTCCCAGCACTTAGGAGGCCGAGGTAGGTGAATTGCTTGAGCTCAGGAGTTCAAGACCAGCCTGGGCAACAGCCGTCTCTACCAAAAATACAAAAAAATTAGCTGGGCGTGGTGGCACACATCTGTGATCCCAGCTACTTGGGAGGCTGAGGTGGGAGGATTGGTTGAGCCTGGGGACAGAGGTTGCAGTGAGCCGAGATTGTGCTAATGCACTCCAGCCTGGGTGACAGAGTGAGACTGTCTCAAAAAAAAAAAAAAAAAAGTTAGTTTTTATTTATGGAATTTCTAACAGAAAAATGCAGAAAATAATGTAACAAATACTCATGGAACTAGCACTTGGTTTTAACAAGCTAACATTTTGCCACGTAAATTTCAGATCTCTGTTTAAATAAACTGTTAGATTAGAATCTAGCCTCATCCTTTGCTTGTTCCTTTCTAATATTTTAAAGTTGATATGCATAATTCTTACTTTATTCTTATTTAATTGTATCTCTGTAGTCATTATTTTTCCTATGAATACTACATTTGCGGTGGCTTGTGGGTTCTTTTCGAGTTACTGTTATTTTCCGGATAATCAACAATTTTAATTTTCATTTCCTTTTTAAGCCAAGAGTCCAAGAGAGTTTTAGAATTTTGGTTGTTGGGGAGTTTTGTTATTTTTGTTATGATTACTGGTTTTATTATACTGTTTATCAGAGTATCTGGTCTGTACTCTGTTTATTGAGTTTGTCTTTGCGACCTAATGTATTTCATAGGCATTTGTCTACAACACTGTTCTGTTTGCAGAATATAAAATACGATAATTTTCTGTTAGCTTATTTTTCTTTTTTTTTTTCTTGAGATGGAGTCTCACTCTGTCGCCCAGGCCTGAGTGCAGTGGCACCATCTCGGCTCACTGCAACCTCTGCCTCCTGGGTTCAAGCTATTCTCAGGCCTTAGTCTCCCGAATAGCTGGGATTACAGGTGCCTGCAATCACACCTGGCTAATTTTTGTAATTTTAGTAGAGATGGGGTCTTGCCATATTACCTATGCTGGTCTTGAACTCCTGGGCCCAAGCCATCTACCCATCTTGGCCTCCCAAAGTGCTAGGATTACAGGCGTGAGCCACTGCACCCGGCCTGTTCATTATTCTTATAATCTGTTTTTTTTGTTTTTTGTTTTGATTGGCGATAGGCTGAGAGTGGTAAGTTAATATATAACACTCTTGCATTTTTATTTCATATTGCCTGGAGAGTTTACTCTGTACAATTTGATATACAAAGATACATGATCTTTCTATGGATTTGAATTTATCATTAAATTTCCCTTTTTGCTAGTTTTTTGCTTTTTGCCTTAAATTCAGTTTAGCATTAATATCATGATTGCTGCTTTCTCTTAAGTTTTATTTGTCCCTTCTTGTGCTTTCAATGTTTTGAGTCGCTTAGGTTTAGTTGTATCTCCTGTATTTATATACTTGGGTTTGGATAGAGAGTCTTTGTTTTAATAGATGGGTTCTTCTCATTTATGTTATTAATAGACCAGATAATAATGTCTGTCATTTTTTAAAAAGTTGTTGTCTTTTATATTTACATATTTTGATATGATTTGTGTTTGTTTTTATCTTTGTGTATTCTATGATAACTTGGAAATTTTATAGTTCATTTTTATCATGTAATAACATACTTTATCTTTTTAACTTCACTAACTTTAAAGAATGTATATTGATCTCTCACTGTTAAAAATGGAGATGTGAACATTTACAATTCACCCCTTTTCCGTTTCTCATTAATTGTGTTAATATTTTAAATTCTTAGGTAAGGTGTTCTCCTTTACACCTTTACTGAATTTATTAGCTTTTAAACAATTTTTTAAAACAATTTATTAAACAGTTTTTAAAAACAGTTTATTAGTTATTTTAAAAGTGATTTTGTGACCTATATTTGCATGACAAATGGAAAATAATAGTTTAGCATTACTCTTTCCTGGAGGAATTTGCAGCTGCTGCTCTACTGTTTTCTGTTGTTGCATGTTGCTAACTAGCTACCTCGATTCTGCCACCTCTAGTGTGGCTTTTATTTCTGCAGGAGTTTCCCACCCTCCCTCTGTTCTTCTTCTGAGCCCTGCTGGCTTACTTTTCCATTTGTCCTCCTATTTGTTTTTATCATCTTAATTTTATCCTCTGTGTCTTTCTTTTAAGCTCTTGTGTCAGATACTGTATTTTCTTTGCTATATTTGATATCATAAAACTTTAAAAACCCTTTTTCTTTTTACACTCAACTGTTACATATTCTTCATCTGCCTTTTGTTTTCCTCCATATTTATTCTTAGAGTATTTACCGATAGCTTCTATGTCATGCCCTCTTTGAATATTTGAAAAGGGAGGGATTTCTTTTTTGACAGCATTTTATAAAGAATAATGGGAGGGGTGTGGTGACTGAGCTCGGACCACCTCGTACTCTTGAACTTGCTGTTTATCCTTAGGTCATGTTGCAGCAGTTTTCTCAGCAGTGTCAATTTTCTCTCTTTGAGGCAAAACAGAAACAGTGAAAGGCTAAGTGAAATTCTCTTTCGAAGGTTTTTGTGATTTCCTTGTCCTTGGCGTGGATGGGTTCTGAGATTCTTCCTTAGCCTTCACTGTTGCTATTTTCCTTGTTGGGTCCTTCAGAGGTATGTTTCCAACTTTGGAGAACTCTGGCTTCTGGACAGCATCTGGAGTCCTATGTTTCTGATGTACACTGAGTTTGATCCACATTTCTGTTTGGTAAGATGTTCTTCATAGTTTGTGCTTTGGTATTATGACTGTTTCCTACTTTTTTGAAAATGCAGTATTCTGCTTTTCTTGCTCTCTCTCTCTCGGGAAAATGGGATGGGTGTCTTTTGGAAGAAGAGTGGGATAGAAACATCTTTCCTTTGGCTCTTGAAGTGGATGTATTTTTCCAAGGGCACTTGTTAGATTAGATACCCCCTTTTTAACTGTGAAACTAGACCGATCTGAGAGGCTTGTGATAATTTCTTTCTCGGTGTGTGATACAACAGGCCTTGTCCTAAAGATTTAGGAGCTTATGTATAATAGCTCCAGTATCACGTCAACTTGATACCACTAAACATTCCCCTAAAAGATTACTAAAAAGATAAACTAAAAAGATTTCTCTTTTTTCCCCCAGAGAAATTTTCAGTATTTTAATATATCTATAGTTTTAGAATGTTAACTTCCTAGTATTTACATAAAATTAGCCTCTTCTGGTAATAAGTTAGAACTAACTTCTAAAATAATATATTACATGTTAACGTATCTTAATTTAGACAATATTTTAGTTCATTTTGTTAACAGCAAATACATATAACCTTAGAGTGTTATTTTATAATTGTGTTATACATTCCCATGAATGAACTGCTAAAAAAGCATATATTTGGGGAATAAAATTGTGGAATAATCTTAATTTTCTGATGTTATTTTCCTTGCCACCTTAAATCTACCAAGAAAAAAAAACACCCCCAAGAATATGAAACTGAGTAACACAAAGTCTTCCACAGGAAAATTCAGAAATTAAAATTCATACATCTTTTTTTTGGGGGGGGGGAAACAGAGTCTCGCTGTGTCACCCAGGCTGGAGTGCAGTGGCGCGATCTTGGCTCACTGCAAGCTCCGTCTCCCGGGTTCACGCCATTCTCCTGCCTCAGCCTCCCGAGTAGCTGGGACTACAGGCACCCTCCACCATGCCTGGCTAATTTTTTGTATTTTTAGTAGAGACAGGGTTTCACCGTGTTAGTCAGGATGGTCTCGATCTCCTGACCTCGTGATCCGCCTGCCTTGGCCTCCCAAAGTGCTGGGATTACAGGCGTGAGCCACTGCTCCTGGCCCATCATTATTGTTTTAAAGGATCCTCTTCTCAGAAAAATATTATTTATGGATTAAAATTTTATAATTAGTCAACTGGAAGATAGTTTTCAACAGAGTAGATATTATGTGAAGTGAGGTTTCACTCTTACGATTCCTATTGAGGCTTTTTCTACCACTGGATTAATTTTATTTCATTGAAAAAATAATATTAAAAAAAAGTGAGCATTGAGAAAAATAGTTGGTCTAAAAATCTGGAAAAACTATCATGTATAATTTAAATTGGCCATTTTTCACAGTTTTCAAAATTGATATTTCCATTGCTTCACAAATAAAGTAGCTGATAAATGTTTATACTAATCACATCATTAAGATAATTGATTATTGAAAAGTATTTGCTTGGTTTGAAGAAATAAATGTATAATTGAGCTACTATTGACAAGGTGTGCTTTAAGTAATAGTGGTTTACCTATACTGGTTAGAAACCTATTATATATCATTTTCCTTTTCTCTTGAATTTTATCTAGTTTTCCCTTCAAGTAAAACTTTTGTTTAGAAAGTAAAGCCTACTTTTATATGATGAGGTTATATTCTTTCTAGCATTGTTTTGCCATTTTCATAGTGTTAATCTGTTAAACTTTACATAGTATATCTGTATATGAGTATCTTTAATATTATTTATAACTCAGGTGATGATTGTCATACTTTTGGTTCTTATCTTTTGTTGTTGTTTTTGAGACAGTCGCGCTCTGTCGCCCAGGTTAGAGTGCAGTGGCGCAATCTCGGCTCACTGCAAGCTCCGCCTCCCGGGTTCACACCATTCTCCTGCCTCAGCCTCCCAAGTAGCTGGGACTACAGGCGCCCGCCACCACGCCCGGCTAATTTTTTGTATTTTTAGTAGAGACAGGGTTTCACCATGTTAGCCGGGATGATCTCGATCTCCTGACTTCGTGATCCTCCCACCTCGGCCTCCCAAAGTGCTGGGATTACAAGCGTGAGCCACTGCGCCCGGCCACTTTTGGTTCTTAATGTCAGGTTGTTCCCTATTGAAGATTCAAGAAGTTAAAAAAAAAAGATAAAGGAGCTATAAACAGTTTCCCTAAGATCATTTTTTTCCTACTTGTTTATTTTGCTGTATTTGTCTTTCTCTTAGCCATCTATGTATCTCATCAGTAAATGGGAAACATAGTAACATTTGATTTTTATGAGAAAATGCAACCTCCTTTTTTTTTCCTTCTCAGGTCAAATGTATTATGAGATTTTATCTTTATCCTGGAAATAAATCCTGTGATTAATTTGAAAAGTTTATGTTACAAAGAAATATGAGATATTATGAATACTACTAAATCTGTATGAACTTTTCAATAATGCACTTAAAATGCCTCTTTTATTTTAATCCTTTTTAGTAGATTGTTAACATAGTCATATTTAATGCATCTTTTTTGGTTTCCCCTTTTGAATATATTTTTCGTTGAAAATATTTTTTCACTAATTTATTCATCACTGAGTATTTTTATTTAGACAGGAGAATTTTATACTTATACAGGTAACTTCAGAATTAATTGGCTTTCTGCTTAAAATTATGTGGGCTTTGTAAAGGAAGTGGTTTATTTCAGTGAAAAAAACTTTAGTTCAGAATGTTCTCAGCTATGTTTTAAGATTCTCTTTGTATGTACACCTACACTGGAAAAACTGAAACACTAATTGCTTAATTTAAAAATAATTTGCTTTAGACTCTCAAAACAGCGTGTCTTCATGAACAGCTGGTACCATCTATGAATTACATGAATGTTAAATATAGAGTTTTCTTCTAACACTAATTACCTTGCTTTTTTTTTTTTAACTTTACAAATTCTAATCACATTATGTATATTTGTATATACTTTCTTGTTTTATTCTAAGGCAATTATACATTCTTTTAGTAAAAAATAATTTTTGAGTGCTTTTTATGTGCTAAGTACTTTAGCCAAAGAATAGAATGGAGGGAGAGGACAAATAAAATTTAGCTTAGCCAGCATTTATTGCGTGCTTTTTTTTTTAAATTAGAAAAGCATGCTAGGCATAGGGGACATAAAACTAAGATACAAACTTTCCCCTCGAGTTTTAGAGTAGCCCCTTAGGGGCTAGGTCTCTGATTTAATAGAAGTACCTTTATGGCCAACTGCTTTCAGTCTGAACATGGTGACTGCTTTTTTCTGGTTATTTGTAAAGCTTCCTGTTCTGGGAGCTACCTCTCAAGGGGAGATAGGATGGTGAATTAACATTTTGAATATCAGCTGTGCATCAGGCTTTGTGTATGTTTTATTTGGTCATTGTAAGAAACTTTGAGGTAGATGGAGAAACTGAGGCTCATATAAAATAAATAAATTGCCTAATTTTACATAGGTGTTAAGAGGCCAATTGTAATTCCAATAGAGTTCTTTGAATCTCCAGTGCCCTTTTCATTGTTATACATTACTTTCTTGCAACAAACTTTTATTCTGTAACAGTTTAATCTTGTTAAGTGATAAGTATCTTAGGGATAAAACTGAATCCATTGTCAAGGAAACCAACTTTATCATTAGTAGGGTATTTAAAAATTATTTTTAGTTTTTTTTTCTGCTAGTATTATTTAAACAAGAGACTTGACATTCATGTATAGACAATTGTATGTTTCTAAATCCTGCAAATTAGCAGTCCTAAGAAATGAAGTCATTTGCTAGTCTGTTTAAATTTCAGATCACTTTGTGGTCTTTGGATTGTAAAACAACAATTCTGTTTGACTTAAAATACTGTATAATTTAGTTTCTTAATATTTGCTAGCTTGGTGCCATTGTAAGGACCAGCTTAAATAATACTGTTTATTGAGAACCAATTTAAGAGGAAGCGCATACCTAATCCTATGGAATCTAGAATTATGTAGCATTTTGATGCATTTAAGCAGTAATAGTAGGCAATATTAATGAGTACTTTACACCAAATGTACTAAATTCTTTATATCTGCTATCACTTAGTATTCATAATAATCATAGAGAGTAGGGATTATTTTTATGCTGGTTTTATAGTTGGAGGATCTGAAGCTCCAGAATGTAAAACATCTTCCCCAAGGCCACAAAACGAGTAAATGGTAGAAACAGCATTCACAGCAATATGTTTGTGATACTGAAGTCTTCGTTTTTATGCTTTGTGTGTGTTTCTACATGTTAGAGTATATTAGTCCTTTTTTTAAAAAGTGGTCATCTGCCTTTTTGAAAAACCCATTTTAACTTAATCATGTGCAACATTAAACAAGTCTTCATTTTGCCCTCCCCTTAGTCTCTGACAACCACACATAGACCCTTTTTTAATACCAATAAATTTAGATTTCATAGTATTCCATTGTCTGGCTGTCTGGTTATTATAGGAACTTAAGTGTTTCAATTTATTGTTATATAAAAGATACAATTTTAGAGTGGAATTGCTGGATAAAAAGGGATGGTCATTTTTAAGACTTTTAGTACATATTGTACATATAGTACTTTTAGCACATTTCTTCAGAAAGATTATACTAATTCTTAAATTTAATTATTACTCATAATGGCATTGATAGTGTTATTTCATAAAGGATAATTATACTCCACTGAAGGATTTTGTATTTGTATTGAAGTTTTCATTCATTGACAGTGGATAAAAGATAAATTATGCAGTTTTTCTTGGGCTTATGGCAGTTACCTTGTGTCCCTGAAAATTGTGTCCATAGTGCATTGAACATGCTGTTATAGGTCGGCATTGCCAAAAATACCATTTATCCATGAGAAAATAATGTCTGCCTTACAAGTTTCTGAGAAGTAAAGTAACCCATATGATGCAGTTGTCATAATGTCTTGCTCTTGGAACATGCCCAGGAAATGATCATTGAACTTAGTTCAAAGAAGTAGTGTTCTTTTATTACTACTTAAGGAACAAATGCGGTTAAAAAGTGGATTATTATGTTAAAGTCTAATGAATTGAGATGCTCAAGTTACTTCCACTGAGTTTTTTTTTTTTTTTTGGAGGGATTTTTAAAAATTCTTCACAATGTTTTTATGTAGGCCCTTTTACCTGTTACCCCTTTCTCCATTTAGCCATTTTAACAGTCTAATGTATATTCTTTCACATAACCATTTATAAAAATAGACACATACATATAGGGATTTTTTATTATGGTTTTGTAAATAAAAGGCATACTATATTTTTCATTTTCCTTCCCCCCCGCAGGAATACACTGTCAAGATAGAATAGTTATATATCTACATAGTAGTCCCCAAACAATATTAATTTCCTTTTCCTTTACTAATTGCTTTAAAATTTGTTATATTTGTTACTATGGAGTTATTTCTGGATATTGGTGCTATTACTAAGTCTTTTGCTCACACACATAAATTCAAAATGGTGTTTGGAAATAATGTATTATATCTGGAGATATACAATGATCTTATTTTATATCTTTTTTAAAACTAAATGTTTTTTTAGGATTATTCAAATGGAGTAACCTCTCCCTGTCTTTAAGGTCATGTTTCTGAAAATCCCAGGTTGAAATAAGGATTATGCTGAATCTATGAAGACCTGTGTATTTGTATTTTATTGTCACTAAAAACAATGTGTGGCACCTAAATATACAGAATATTAGTAAATTTTGATGCCATTTAAATTTGATTAACACAGTTTAATTTTCATTTATCATCTCTGATTCTAGAACCCTTGAAGTTTTCAGTAAGGTCCTTGTAAACCTTTTTTTCCTTATTTCAGCTCATGCATACTGTGAAATTTTTATTTCTCCTGAACTTTTTCTTGTATCCAAATGTTCACTATTTTTCTGATTTTTGTGACCAGAGTTGATTCTCACTGCTAGTTTCCACATTAATTTAGAAGAGCACTGGTACTTGTGTCAGAGTGCTTGGATTTAGATTTCAGCACTAGTCGTGTGTCCTTTAGCAAATTACTTAACACTATGCCACAGTTTCCTCATTTGCAAAAGTAGGGTTATAGTTCTTGTTTTTGCTGGTAGTTGCAATGCTAAATGAGCCGTTATAGTATATATTAAGTCATTATAGCATTTCTTGGTGTGTGGTTGGTACTTACTCAATTTAGATTATTCTGCATTGCTGAGGAGGTATTTCTCAAATATACATTCTTAGCTTTGCTTATAAATAATATGCCTAAGCTTAGGACAGAAGGATTAATGTGATTAGGGAGAGACTTAAGGGTAGATAGTTCCAGGGATAGGGATATAAATGAGATCTCTCAGAGAGTTTGGGATAAATGAAAGAGAAGTCCTAGGACAGAATGTTAAAAAACACCAATGTATTTGTTTAGTGTAGGTTTTTTTCCTTGTTTTTTTTTTTTAAAGGTAGTATACTATTTCATGCTGTAAAGTAAAAAGGCTTCGTTTTGTAGGCTGTCCTATTTCTAGTCCAACAAAATTTTCAGTCACAGTAATAATATTTTCAAATAAAATATAAATCTTTTTGAAGGAAAATTAGTAATAAGAATTCTTAGTGCTATAGAGTGGTCATAATATAATTTAAATTCATTGCATGTATTAGATTATAAATTTTGCATATACTAACTCAAGGTATATAATCCAATCTAATATGTAGGTTGAATTTGTTCGTTTAAATGTCTTTGTTTTAAACAATTGCTGGTTCAGTGCTATTTACATAAAATTGAAATCTAGGCTTAGTGCATCTTTTAGGTTGTTTTCTTCTATTGTGATAGGAAATGGATGCTTTATAATGGATTTGATGACACAAGTTATGCTATAAAGCTGCTTTAAAGTGGGAAAGTAATTCATAACAAATAAATCACAATCAGTGCAACAGTGCTATTGAAGGAAGTGGTTTATTCTCTATAGCCTAGGTGGGGTACTTTCTGAATGTACATCTAGTAACTAGAATTTAAATGTTTAGTCAGATTCAGTGAAATGATTTCATATTTTAAGTAGTGTTTTTTTCATTGGAAATTTAACACTGATTTCTTTGAAATTTTGAAAATCTTAATTTTTTTGTGTGTGTACATGTATCTGTATGTACTGGCACATTGAAACATTTATAGGAATAATATCGATTGATGGCAAAAGTGTACTTATCTGGAAAACCTCAGTTTTTTTTTTTTTGGTTTGTTTGTTTTTTTTAAAAATAAGCTTGAGTATTGTTTTCACCAAGGCATTTTGATCTGAATGACTTTAAATTGTGAATTTATCTCACATTAAAAGTCTGTTGTGAATTTGTTTTGAATATTTCTAAGCCATATAAATATAAAAAAAAAATTCCCCTTTTTGAAATCTTTCAAATCACCTTTTCACAATGTCAAAGTAATATATTAATGTAATAAAAGGGAAAAAAGTCACTCATAATTTTCTTACCTTGAGATAGCATAATTTATCTTTGCTTTATTTTTTCAGTTTTTTTCTATGCATTTCTATATGTTAAGGTTATATTATACATACATTTCTGTAGCCTATATTTTCCTCCTTTTCTTTATATATTTTTAAATGTGGAATAAATTTTTACATCTCAGTTTGATTCAGAATACTTTCAAAATATTGATTAAAAGTTATAAAGGCATTTTAAATTTAAAACGAAAACTAGTGTTCTACATTAGTGTTTCACATCTTTATAGATACTAATTAAAATTGAAATTACTTAATGCCACAAGTTTACTTTTAGAAATTCTCCCTTGTAATATTTCTCACATTCAGTTGAGGATTTTATGTGAAGAAAGAAACCCAACTTGATGGTTTGGATTGCATTTAAGAACATTATCCCTAGGCAAGAGTTTTCATTAACTAGTACCCTATTTTATGTAGATGATAGTATTAAAATGTTCAAACATCTTGCATTTGATGTCATTTAGAGATAAATGATCTATTTCTATGGGGGAATGATTAGGATTATAAGGACATAAACCCTAAAAGGTCATCTGATTTTCTGATTTGAGGCAGGTCTTCAAATGTCTTTTTAGTTAGGAACCTGAAACCAGTCAACAATAGGTTAGGTGATTATAATTTGCAAGTAATGTTAAATGAGTGTGAACAAATTGTTTAATTTACGTAAGCCCGACTTCTCTATCTATAAAATTAGTTTTATACTAGATAAATAGTTCTAAATCTTTTTTTCTGTCCCATGACACGTGAGAGAACACTTGTCAGGATCAGTGTCTCCTAGTGACAGTGGTTTTTAAAAGGGGGAGGAGCAAGGATGTCCCTATTATTTTGATGTACCTGTTCCTCCCAAGCTGAGAATCACTGGGTTAGAGAGTATGTTCCATTTTTTCATAAATAAATAATTTTATTAAATATTTGAGTGCCTAGTATGTACCATGCACTGGACTGGATGTTGTAAAATACATCAGAAAACAAACTTCTGGAGCTCTTAGTTTAGTTGAAGAAGTAAGGCACTATATATTTTACAAGATAGACAGAAAACAGTATATGCTACACGAGAATATGCAATAAAGTCTTGATATGCAAGTTACGTCATTTTGGTCTGGAGCTATTATTTTTAGCAATTTGAGATTATCATGTGTGACCTAAAGTTGATAGGATTATGTTGTGATATACACTTCAGAGGCTAAATATACCTTTCTCACCTCCCCAAATCACCGTTCACAGAGTGTTAAGAGAACAGTATCCAGGTGTTTATTACCAAAGGAAGAATAGCCTAGCCTTCCGGTTTCCCATTGGAAGTTAAAATTGTAGTAAACAGAAACTTTCTCTTTGTTAAGCAGAAAATGATCTAACTACTAGGCTTTAACTGTGTATTAGGACATTCTGAAATGCAAACATTAAACCTAATCAGAATAATTGGTTTTAACATTAACTCTTACTCAGAAGTATCTGAGTAGATGTTAATGATGGTTAACCTCACTTAAACTCACAAAATCGTGATCTGGACAAAGCATTAATATTTTTAAAGGGGCTGGGCACGATGACTGAGGCCTGTAATCCCAGCACTTTGGGAGGCCAAGGTGGGCGGATCACCTGAGGTCAGGAGTTCAAGACCAGCCTGGCTAACATGGCAAAACCCCATCTCTTCTAAAAATAGAAAAATTAGCTGGTCATGGTGGCAGGCACTTGTAATCCCCAGCTATTCGGGAGGCTGATGCAGGAGAATCTCTTGAACCCAGGAGGCGGAGGTTGCAGTGAGCTGAGATCGTGCCACTGTACTATAGCTTGGGCAACAGAACAAGACGCCATTTAAAAAAAAAAAAAAAAAAAAAAAAAAAAGGCTGGGCGCAGTAGCTCATGCCTGTAATCCCAGCACTTTGGGAGCCCGAGTTGGGTGGATTGCTTGAGCTCAGGAGTTCAAGACCAGCCTGGGCAACACAGTGAAACCCCGTATGTACTAAAATACAAAAAACGTAGCTGGGTGTGATGGCATGTGCCTGTAATCCCAGCTACTGGGGAGGCTGAGGCAACAGAATTGCTTGAACCCGGAAGGCAGAGGTTGCAGTGAGCCGAGATCGTGCCACTGCACTCCAGCCTGGGCAACAGAACGAGACTCCGTCCCCCAAGAAAAATAAATAAACGTGTGAGTGTATTGTGTGTGTGTATATGTATATTTAGAGGCACTTGGTTGGCAGTTTTTGTATACATTCAACTTCAAAATCACCCTGCTTCAGTTACCTTGGGAACACCACTTCCATGAGGTTCTGAGAAGATTTAGAGGACAGAGAGTGGAAAGGGGAGGGTGCCTTGGAAGCAACCTAGAGAACACCAGAGCGAAAACTCCACTAATCAGCCATGTGAACTTTTGGAAACTCACTTAAATTTTCATCTGTAAAATAATGGACAAGATCAAATGACTTCTAACATATGGCTCTCAAATTGTATGATATGTGAATCTCAATTCTATGTAAGGATTCTATGAGGAAGGTAGATACTTGTTTTCAGCCTCCCTCTCTTTTGAGTATTAGTGTTGCTTCATTGGCTGCCTTCTCATTCTTCATTTTCTATAAGCTATCTAGGTCTTGAATCACTTCATGTGTTTTAATGTTGTTTAGCATTCCTGTAAAACTGATTATCCAGCTGTTTTCTATGGATTTCTATCTGTATGTCTGGGTTGTTTTTTGTTTATTTGATTTTTTGAGACAGGGTCTTGCTCTGTCGCCTAGGCTGGAGTACAGTGGCATGATCTTGGCTCACTGCAACTTCCACCTCCTGGGCTCAAGTGATCAATCTTACTCAGCCTCCCCAGTACTTGGGACTACAGGTGTGTACCACTACACCCAGCTAATTTTTGTGTGTGTGTGTGTGTGTGTGTTTTTTTTGTAGAGGCAGTTTCTCCATGTTACCCAGGCTGGTCTTGAACTCCTGGGCTTAGGTGATCTGCCCACCTCGGTCTCCCAAAGTGGGATTATAGGCGTGAACCACTGCACCTGGCCTCTATCTGTATGTCTTGAAAGAATGTCTGACCAAATGTGTCTATATTCATGAACAGTGTCTAGGTTAGAGTCATAGCAGTCATTTAGGTTCCTGTGTTTTGCCTTCCTAAGATTTAATTAATTTCCATGTTCTATTAATGTATTGACTCTCATGTCTGTTCCTTCTTACTCATTTCCGGTGCTATAGTACTTGTTCAGCTGCAGTCACAGTGGTTGTGGTCTCCTAGAAACTTACCTTAATTTCTCTGTCTCTTTTTTCTTTTCATCTTATCGTGCTGTTCATCACATCTGTTAGAATGAAAGCTATCTGAAAATAGTCTGTCACTCATCTTTGTGTCCTCAGTGCCAAGAACATGCTGAAAAGCTCTAAAGATCCAAGATCATGTCTAGGCAGTCTTTAATAAAATAAAATTTTTGGTGACAGTTTCTACTTAGGAGGAGGAAGCAGAGTTCCTCTATGGACTGTTGTAATTTTGTACTGAATGAAAGGAGTAAGAGAAATAAGATTCTGACCAGCAGACTTCTCTTAGTTTCCTGGAAGGTATTTCCTGTTTGTTCATGGCATCACCATCTACCCTTTCTTTCTTGGCAGAAAATCTGAGGACTGTCCTTTCTCTCATCTCCTCCATTCATTCAGATATCCAGGATTCATGATTTTACCTTGTACACTTGTCTCTCGTTTCCTTGGGTTTTGGCTCTGCTACCCGCCCCCCGTCAACCATCTGCTGATGCTTAAATACCTGATATAAAATGTCATTGTATTTGCATATAACTTATGCATATCTTCCTGTATACTTTTAAATCATCTCTAGATTACTTTTTTAAAAGTACCATTACATGAAAAGGAATCTAGATTATAAGTAATGTGGATACCAAATGCTATGTAAATAGTAGTTAAATACTGTATTCTTAAATTTTTTCCAGTATTTTCAATTTGTGTTTGGTTGAATCCATGGATGCAGAACCCAAGGATATGAAGGACTGACTGTAATATCTTTTAAAGTAATATCGTTTAAATATTCCTTTGTCTATCTCCATTGCTCATAGATCACTTCATAGAATTTCTTACATGTATTTGTACAACAGTCTTCTAACTGCTTTCCTTTCTATCTTGCCTCCACAATCCATTTTCTATTCTGAGGTCAGAGTAAGTTTTAAAAGTATGATATGTATTTCCAATGCTTAAATTCCTTCAGTGGCTCTTGTGTTTCAAGATCAAGTGAAACGTTAGACGTAGTCCTAAATGAGTTGCCTGCTTTTCTAAGCTTATGTCTCACCACATTCTTGGATCTGTTTATTTCTGTACCTAGCACAGTGTCACACAGTTGGCATTTCTTGGCCTTCCCTTCATGAATGAATATGTGATAGCCAGAGAGTAATTTGTGTCTGTAAATGTCCTGGTATCACATGAGAAAAAGAGGAAGTTGGCATTTTGGTGACTGTCAGAGACCCACGGACTATGTGCTTTCTGTTAGTTGTATGAAGCATTAGGTATTTCATATGTGCCAGTCATTTCTCTAAGTACTTTACATGTATTGGCTCATTTAATTCTCAATTCTTCTAACATCTCTGTTAGGCAGATACTATTATTTAATGGACGAGGAAACTAGGCATAGAGAAAAGTTAAGTGATTCACTTGAAGTCATGCAGTGGCAAGGCCTGGCTTCACACTCAGGTTGTGTTGCTGCAGAGTCCATGTCTTATCTACCAACCTAACTGGCTGGTGAATTGGAGGCATTTGGTGTGGAAAACTTGTTGGGATTCTCCTGTGAGGGCATGAAAAGTATTCATGTAACTTTATATGTACTTTATTCTGTTAGTAATTACCTCAGAGGCTCTCAGTAAATCTTTGTGAAATGAATCTAAGAGTCTTTCATCATACATTGCTGAAGTTGGCCTCTGTGATTCATGTATTACACAAGAAGCTATGGCTTCCTTCTATTAATAATCACAAGTCTTAGCACAATAAAATTAAAGTATAATTTTCATGAAAGTAGTGGCTTTTGCATGAAACATGGAAATAGATGAGCCATGGCCATGCATGGGAGAAAACAAGAGTGTTTATGTCAGGAGTTCTCAGTCTGTTTATGGGAGTTGCAAGGAAGAGATGGATCTTGAAGGGTAAATTGTGGTCATGTTAAAGACTAAATGTACAAGTAGATTTTTTCTGTACAGAGCTATGGAGTATATTTTAGCAGGTGAGATGATGAAAACCCTAGTGGACAGAAGTAGAACATGGTTTGGGGAGCAAGAGATAGAAAGCAGAGACACCATATCAGATACTAGAGGCATGAGTCATTTTTATTATAAAAATAATATATAGTCATTGTAGCATAGAAGTATATAAAGTTTGAATTGAAAAGTCAACTCCTCTCTTTCCTACTATCACTCCCTAGAAGTAATCACTTTAAAAAGTGTGCACTTTTTAATGCCAGTCGCATAGTGGTATGATATAGGACCATTGCTATATTATATTTCAGTTGCTTTTTCTACTTCATGTGTCATAGTGATCTTTTCATACATGTAGGTCTTCTAATTCTGTATCTGTAGCGTACTATTCCATTGTTTAGATACATCAAAGCCGTTCCCTTATATACATCTACAATTTTTTGTCATTACGTATGGTAACACAGTGAACAGTCTCATTCATATACTGTTGCACATTAGTGTTAATGTTTCTATAGGCCATATTCTCAGAAGTATGGTGTACATAGCAACATTTTTTTTTTCCCTTTCCTCTGCCACACCTCTGACTTGTGTTTATTGACCTGGCCCATTTATTGCTCACTTTCTTTTTCTGAGGAGTTTTTTCTCACTAGTTTGTAGGAACTCTTTTTTTTTCTTTCTTTCTTTTTTTTTTTAGACTACTTTCGCTCTTGTCGCCCAGGCTGGAGTACAATGGCACAATCTTGGCTCACTGCAACCTCTGCCTCCTGGGTTCAAGTGATTCTTCTGCCTCAGCCTCCCGAGTAGCTAGATTACAGGTGCATGCCACCACGTCTGGCTAATTTTTGTATTTTTTAGTAGAGATGGGATTTCATAATGTTGGCCAGACTGGTCTCAAACTCCTGACCTCAGGTGATCCACCCGCCTCAGCCTTCCAAAATGCTGGGATTACAGGCGTGAGCCACCATGCCTGGCCAGGAACTCTTTATTGTATATATTAACTAACCCCTTGCATGTATTTTCCTCACATATTTTATGCTCACTTGTGGTATCTTTAATCAGGGAGAAACTTCTTTAATGAGACAATGCCTCACTCTGTTCAGGCTAGAGTTCATTGGCACATTCATAGCTCACAGCAGCCTCAAACTCTTGGGCTCAATCGATCCTCCCATCTCAACTTCCTGAGTAGCTAGGACTACAGGTGCATGCCACTATGCCCAGCGAATTAAAATTTTGTGTGTGTGTGTGGAGACAAGGCCTTGCTTTTTGCACAGGCCAGTTTTGAACTCCTGGCCTTAAGTGATCCTCCCACGTTGGCCTCCCAAAGTGCTGGGATTTGTAGGCGTGAGCCACCACGCCTAGTCAGGCAGAAATTTTTATAACAAATTTGTACATCTGTACCTGAAGTAATTATACACATATTTTTGTGTTTTTCTCTTTGCTTTACGTTCATATCATTAATCGATAAGGAATTTATATGATATGCTGTATATATGATAGAGCCTTTTCTCCAAATGAATTGGCCAGTGTTCCCAGTATAATGTGTTGAATAACTCATCCTTTTCCCATTGATTTGAAACACTTCTGCATATACTGAATTTCTATTTATAACTACATATAATGTATACATTCCTATATATTTTTTCCATATATTTAATTCCTGTTAATTCCTATATATAACATTCATGTAAATATATTTCTACTAATTGGATTATTTGCAGATGCCCTACTCTAATTCATTGCATTAGATATCTGGTATCTTGATATCTGGTAGTTCAACTCCCCTGTTGATTGCAATCCCTATCTAAAGCTCTTGGGACCTGATTTGATTTAGAATTTGATTTAGAATTTGGAATATTTTGGATTAGGAAAACGTTAGCATGTATATACCATCTGTAGTATAATAGCCCCAGTGAATTGTGGAGCAGTTCCCTGTAATCAGACACATTGCCATTTCTGCCCTGAAGTGTGTGGCTGTCACTTTCAATAGGATCAATAAGTGCTATCAGTAAATAGCTTCATATCAGTCCATGTTAGATTTTGCTTCCAAATGAGTTATTAAAATAATAAAACCCAAAACTTTAATATTTCAATGCTTTTGGATTTTGAAATTACAGATGAGAAGTAGTCAACATGCCTTCATTTTTCACCTTATATTTTTTAACCTAGTTTGGCTTTTACTTTCTCACTTTTTTCAAATGACTCTTGCTAACTCTACCAATGACTTTTATCTAAAGTGATCATGTCACCAGTGAATGTTTTCAGTCTTCATTCAGTTGACTGGCCCAGAGCCCCAGATCCTGGTGATGCCAACTCCATCAAACACTCTCTTCCCTTAGCTTCCTTGGCACCACCCTCCCTGGCTCTCCTTCACCTTTTTGTAGGTGTATTGTCCGTTATCTTGGCATTAAATGCTAGAGTTCTTCCAAGGCCTCTTAGGACCACTTCTCTTCTTGCTCTGTGCTCTCTCCCTTGGTGGTCTCGCCTGTATCTATGTCTTCAATTACCAATTATGTGTTGATGCAGCTCAGACCTCTCCTTTGAGGTCAACCAACATGTTCAACTGCCTATTTAACATTCATTGTCATTTGGAACTCTCAAATATTAGGTCCAAATTCCTAATATGTCTCAATTTCAAAATTTTCCCTAAACTGTTTGTTTTCAGATGTCCCTTTACTTCATCCTCCTCTCCCTTTCCCCTTCCCCTCTCTTTTGCTTACCTCATTTTGGTAACTTCTGCCTCTGTTAGAGCAAGCATTAGGATCTTTGGTATGACCTAAAGGTCCTGCACTCTCTGGCCCTGCCCATCTCTCCAGCTTCATGTAGCTCCCTTCTGCTCTTACTCCCTCTGAGGAACTGTGCTTCCTCCTACAGAAACGCCATTATACAAGCCTCTCTTTCTGCTTGGAATGCTCTTTCTTTCTGTGCTAGTTATTATAATTTATATTCATTTTCCCCATCGTAGCTTCAATTCTCACTTTCCCAGAGAAGCTCTCTAAGTCATGTGCCCTATCATCAAATCTTATGGCACCATATATGGATTCTTTATAACACTAATAACGATTTTAATTGTACTCTTTTTTTTAACCATTTAGTATGTTTTCCCCACTAGAATGTAATCTCTTTTAGAGCAAGTGTTACGTCTGCTCTTCACCATCGCATTTCCAGCATAGTGCCTGGTGTATATAGGCAAATAGCAAACATTTTGAAGGAATTTTATACATTAACTTATCTTTTCTTATATTGTTAGTGCTTTCTGTATATGTATTTACCAGTGTAGCACATGCAGTTTCTATAGTTTTATGTGGATCCAATCCTGATGGTACTTTTTCTGAAAATTATAAAGACACATTTTTAAAAGTTCAATGAATTATGTAGGGATCAAATGAAAAAGAAAGTCTTTCTTTGATCTAGCGCATAATTTGTTCTCCTCCATTCCTCCATTTTTAATTTTATTTATTTGTTTGTTTGTTTATTTATTTATTTATGGAGACAGAGTCTCACTCTGTTGCCTAGGCTGAAGTGCAGTGGTGCAATCTTGGCTCACTGCAACCTCCGCCTCCTGGATTCAAGCGATTCTCCTGCCTCAACCTCCTGAGTAGCTGGGATTACAGACGTGCACCACTGTGCCCAGCTAATTTTTGTATTTTTAGTAGAGATGGGTTTCACCATTTTGGTCGAGCTCGTCTCGAACTCCTAACCTCGTGATCTGCCCACCTTGGCTCCCAAAGTTCTGGGATTACAGGCGTGAGCCTATAAAAATGCCCAGCCTTTTTTCTTGTTTTTGAGACAGAGCCTTGCTTTGTCACCCAGGCTGGAGTGCAGTGGCATTATCATAGCTCACTACAACCTTAAACTCCTGGGCTCAACTCATCATCCCACCTTAGCCTCTCGAGTAGCTGGGACTACAGGCACATGCCACCATGCCTGACTAATTCCCCCATGTTCTTAATTCAGTTTTCTACATTAACCTCTTTCCCCAGATTCTTTATAGATACCAGTATTTTAGTAAGTCTAGTGTTGTGTGCAAGTAAAATATAAACTATATTCCAGCACAATTCAGTGGACTCTCAACTTGTTCATTCGTAAATCTCACAGGATTAAAAATAGTTTAGCCATCTGCTAACTGACCAAATAATTTTAGTATTGTGAAAGGGTGTGGTAGGAAAGGGAGGTATAGGGTCTAGGTATAATGTCACAACAAGGCTCAGTGCAGAAACTACCTTTTGACCTCTTAATACTGAAACTTAACAGTCAGTTCAAAATTAGGAAGAGATTTGGTGGAGGTTAAGCATAGGAGAGTCCTGACAATAGGGGATTTCCTAGATTAAAGTGACAGATTTTCTTTCAGCATTAATATCTTACTAAATTTTTTAGAGACAAGATTATGTGTTTATAAAGACATTTATTCTGCGAAAGTTATAATCTATAATTTAGAATAATACGTAATAGATTTCTGTATATTACTAAATAAATTAATTGGCCTTTTATATTTTACTCCTTAATTAGGAAAACCAGTAGATTCCCAGACATCGCGAAGTGAATCTGAAATTGTGCCAAAAGTTGCTAAAATGACTGTATCTGGAAAGAAGCAAACTATGGGATTTGAAGTGCCTGGGTAAGACTTTGAGTACCCCCTCATCCCCACTCCCACCCCCACGTTTTTGAAATTAGTATTGCCTCCTATTAGTCTGTAAGAAAGACTGTTTCAATTTTGCATCATATATCATTAGCATTGAAGTATCATATATCCTCAGCGCAACATAGTGCAAAGAGACAAAATGAGAAATTAGGCTTGATTCTGGCCTTATCTTGTGTGTATTACTTACTCTACCTCACTGTCAGTTTTCTCACATAAATATTTTATAGCTACTTTAACGTAAAAAAAACCTATGATTTTGTGAAAACTAGCACCGTGAGATAGGGAATTCTTATACCACTAGGTGGCGGAGATAACCAGATTTCGGAGTGAGTCCCGAATCATGGAATCATTAATTAAATTTTTTAATAACTGAAATATTTTTAAACTCTTTTGGATTTTTGTATTGAATAAATTGGACCATTGTAGCAAAGACATACGATATGAAACATACCTAGAATTTGAAACAAGTAGTGAAAAATGGAAATAAAGCATACCTTGGTAGCACTTGTTTGTTCTTATCACAGTCTCTAGAATCCTTCCAGAAGTTTTTATAGACAAGGGAAGTGAGTTGCTTTGAAGCCATTAATTTTTAAACTAAAATTTTTCAGAATTTTCAATTGTTCAATAAATCTTTTACTTATAAATTGTATGTATTTTGTCTGTCAAAATGATAAAGAAGCATTGTTATCAAATATAAACAATAGGTTTTTAACTGTAAACAACAGATTTTTATATACAGACTTTTTTTCCTTTTTTTCTCCCTTTTCCCAAGTTATATTTTTTAAAAAATATAAACTTAGGAGCCTTATTTTTTTTTCCTTACAATATTCTTTTGTCTAAATTAGTGAGGTATCATGAGTTTTGGTTGGGAAGAATGTTAATTATTACCTAGTTCAATTTTTGGGTTTTATAGAAACAAGACTTTATTCACTAGATTTCAAAGTCAGTGAAGGAAAGGACTCCTTATCTAGGACATAGTAGGCATTCAGTATACATTAATTGAATGATTGGATGAATGAAAAAGTTAATTTCTATCATGAGTAACTTTAGCCTGTTAAAATAATTTAGAATTCTGATTTGGTCTCAAAAAGCTTCGTGTATGCCGTTTTTCCTTCTGAACTGGGATTGGGTTGTCAGAATTATAATCGCCCCTTTTATCCTTATTCTTGAGTGCCATTTAATTCTATTATGGGATTTTTCCATTAGAAAGAGAGAAAGAGGAAATAAATAGAATATACAATTTATTGTCCTAAGGATTTTATAATCTTAGTTCAAAAGATTTTTCAGAAGTCTTAGCAACATGCAAATAAACCCAAAATAATGTATTATATTAGAAGTAAATGCATAGGTATCTAAATGAATAATTATAACGATAATGGGTAATAAATGTGTCAATAAATGTGTGTAATTTTTAAAGCTCTGTAAGTACAATGCAGGCCTTTCAGAATTTTATGACTGTATTCTTCATGAGGCCAGGGACTGTTAATGTTCATCACTGTATTCCTTTTACAGAATAGTTACTAAATATGTGTTGTTCAGGATCCTTGGGGAAATACATATTATTTTAAAAATAAACTTAAAAATGATATAAAGGTAAAAAATCCACCCATGAGGCAACATTTTGATGTGATTCTATGGGAGAAGTTGTTAGAATATGAAAGGTCTGTAGTTATAGATTGAAATACTCAGAAATGCTCAAGGCCAACCAAGTCGTACTATTATGGGATTTTTTTGAGATTTATAATAGGGATAACACTTAGCCTGTTCTGGCTTAGTCTTAAGAAAGCATATAGAAACACAATGAAACACTTTTGAGTCAAGATTTCAGCATCATAGGTTTCTATATAGTGTGATTCTCAATGATGTCTTATTTGAAAAAGGATATGGCTGGGTGTAGTGGCTATGCCTGTGATACCAACACATTGGAAGGCTGAGGCGGGAGGATTGCTTGAACCCAGGAGTTTGAGGGAGCTATGATCCTGCCATTGCATTCCAGCCTGGTCAACAGAGTGAGATTCTGTTTCTATTTGGAAGAAGAAAAAAAAAGGATAATGCATAATGTATTGCTTGGAAGGAACTGAAACAGCAAACTTTCTTTTTCTTTAATAACATTAAAAATAGTAGATGCAAGTAAATGCATGTAAGTAGAAATGGAATATTGCATATAGAAGAAATATTCTTCTTTTAAACTCTTAAATCTCAATTATTAGCTTCAAGTATTTAACTCAAGAAGAAAGATTAAACCTCTAGATTCATCTATATGTTACTTTTAGAAAGGTAGTTTAGAGAAAAAAAAAGACTAGTCATTTTATAATATTAGATAAGTGTACAGGGTGGGCATTGTGGCTCAGGACTGTAATTCCAGCATTTTGGAAGGCTGAGCTGGGAGCATCACTTGAGCCTAAGAGTTCAAGACCAGCTTGGGCAATATATTGAGATCCCCTATCTCTACCGGAAAAAAAAAAAAAAATTAGCTGGGTATGGTGGTGCATGCCTATGGTCCAGCTACTTAAGAGGCTGAGGTAGGATCACTTGAACCTGGGAGGCCAAGACTGCAGTGAGCCAAGATTGTGCCACTGCACTCCAGCCTGGGCAACAGAGTGAGAGCGAGAACATCTCAATAAAAAGAAGGAAAGAAAAAAAAAAGTTTACAAAATGATACCAGAAAGCAACTGAAAAAAATTCAACCAACTTATTCTTTCATTCATACCAATCAGTAATTAATTATAGGCCTGAAATCCAAGTGGTCATTTTTAGACCTTATCTTAGATATTTTTCAAAACTTAAAACATTGACTTTTATTTTGTAATATGCAGAAGATTTTTTGACTAAGGGCAGACTTACCTAGGATACTTTTCTAATTACTTTGGTCACTTCCCACCAACACTGTAAAATTTTAGTGAATCAATTTACAGTTTACCTAAGATTTACTTAAAAGGGGCCGGGTACAGTGACTCACGCCTGTAATCCCAGCACTTTGGGAGGCCGAGGCAGGTAGATTACTTGGGGTCAGGAGTTAGAGACCAGGCTGGCCAACATGGTGAAACCCTGTCTCTACTAAAAATACAAAAATTAACCGGGTGTGGTGGCCAGTGCCTGCAATCCCAGCTACTCGGGAGGCTGAGGCAGGAGAATCGCTGGAACCTGGGAGGCAAATGTTGCAGTGAGCTGAGATCGCACCATTGCACTCCAGCCTGGGTGACAGAGCGAGACTTCATCTCAAAAAAAAAAAAAAAAAAAAAAAAGATTTACTTAAATGGAAATGCTATCCTGAAAGTGTGAGCTTCAAGCCCCTGCCCACTCTGTCCACCATAGCTGTCTGCTTTGATCTGTTTTCCATATTGAATTTAGTGTAAGCTTGCCTCTGAAGAAAATGTTTTGCAGCTAAAAGCAAAAAGATATGGGGCCCGAGATTGTGATTTCTCCCAGGTCTGATCCAAACCAGAGCCTGTGTCTAGTCACAGTAGATCACTTGTGTTATAGTTTGTAGGGCTTTTTACATTCTTCTAAATACAAAGTTATCATGTTTTGCTTTTAGAACTAGCTGTGGTCATTCAAACAAATATTTGCAAATTAGAGTCTGTTTGATTTCACTTAATTTAGCCTGTTAGAATCATTTAAAACTATGGAACATTTTCCACATACTACTGTTTTTACCTACTAGTTTAAGATGAAGTGCATCTGTCTAAGTAGTGCTCAAAAATGAATACCTAAATTGGTTAGTAGAGATTTGAAAAAGCAAAATAAAATGAGAAAGGATATGTGGCTTTTAATGAAGTTGCAAATATAACTAATGTGACTCTTTTCCTGAGGCATATTGTGAAGTACTAATATTGGGCATATAAAAATGCCCTGACAGGGAAAAATAATAGGCAAGAAGAAAATAGATGTGCTTATACATATCCATCATGCTACAATCTTAAATGATTATTATAAACTGCTTTCTGTATGTAGTTTTTCTCTGTCAGCTCCACACTGAGTTGGATGTAATTGGCTTCATTCTTAATAACTTCCAATTTAACCTGCTCTTTGTCCTAATTCTGTTTATCCATAGTTGTTAAAGGAAAGTGAGGTATATCATAGTCTGATTATTAAGTCACATTCCTTATAGCTGTTCACAGAGTAGCACTGGTACTAGATTCTATGTGGAGTGTCAACAAGCTCATGAAGAACTAAGATCAATGTTTACTTTTGTCAACGGAAGAATAAGTTAAGCTGGGCAGCCTTGTTTCTCCTTTATATATCTGAGTTCCTCACCAGATTGTAATCTTTTGGGAGTGGTAGTTGACTTTTTAATTTCTATGTCATTTTCTTTTTGACATCAGTCCCTAGTATATGTTGTAGTTTTTAGTAAATCAAGTGTTTGTTGAATTAATGAATTAAAGCTGCACTGTCAAAAATGTTTATGAACTGTAGTCATTTAGAGATATCTCCCCTAAGGGTAGTGTTTGAGTAAAAAAGATCATAAGTCTATTATGTTGGAAGGATGAGTTGAAGTAAAACTATATTTTAGTACTAATTCATCTCCAGTAATATATTTGATGCCATTTTGACAAAATATCTCCTTTATAACATTGATTTTGATAGGATGGATTATATGGCCAAGGCTGTGGGCTTAGATTTTGAATTTCAGTTATTTTTCAACATATTTTCTTCTTATCTTCATTTTTGGTACACTGTTTTTCTCATTGGGTCTTCCACGTTTGTATTTGTGTGGTTTGAATCTAGCTACTTATCATTTCCACTTTAACAGACTTTAGCTACTTAGCAGAGATTATTTTTGGTCTGCAGCATAAAGGATTATGAAGAAACAGCTTCTCTGCCCTTCTGACATTACAGGATATCAATAGAGTTGGTTTAAAATATTTTTTTCCTATCTGTCTTCTGTAGAGTATCTTCTGAAGAAAATGGTCATAGTTTCCACACACCTCAAAAAGAACGGCCCATTGAAGATGCCATTGCTTCTTCTGATGTTCTTGAGACTGCTTCTAAATCTGCTAATCCACCCCTGACGGTTCAAGCATCAGAAGAGCAGAGTTCAACCCCAGCACCGGTGAAAAAGTCTGGCAAGCTGAGGCAGCAATTAGATGTGAAGGCGGAACTGGAGAAGCGGCAAGGAGGGAAGCAGCTCCTCAACTTGGTGGTCATTGGTAATGCTCTTTGTCCCTCTGCATCGTCAGCCAGCCATGCCTTAGCCTGCCATGCCTTAGCCTGCCCACTGTCTGGTGGCAGCATGGAAACTCTGAGTTTCTCCATGGGTGGAATGGACAGAGAGCGAGGAGGCACAGGGCCTCATAATGCTTTCTAGTCACCTGGGGAGAGAGAATGCCAAGTTACCAAAGAGGTCATTACACTTGATTGTGGGATTTTTCATTTTGTGAACATTTTGAAATCGGCATGTCTTGTTGACAATTTTAATTTTCAAAAATCTGAGAAATTTCCCCCCTTTGTAAAGAGACATGCTGTTTTTTTCAATTAGATGTTGTAACTGTCATTTGATAAATATTGGTATTACTGTAAACCACTAACATGAAATATTGAATTACACATTTATGCAGTGCCTCAATGTGTGAACATCTGGAAATGTACCTGGTATTAATCCTGAATCAATTTTCTTTAGGTCATGTTGATGCTGGGAAAAGTACTCTGATGGGCCATATGCTTTATCTTCTGGGTAATATAAACAAAAGAACTATGCATAAGTATGAACAGGAGTCTAAAAAGGCTGGCAAAGCTTCATTTGCATATGCATGGGTCTTGGATGAAACTGGCGAAGAAAGGGAAAGGTAGTCACTATATTTCAAAATTTTCAGTTTGAAGTCATACAGTCTTCTAAAATATGTGTGTAATATGTGTTGAATTTGTAAAACATAAATACTTTAGAGATTATTTTTAGAAAATAGCTTTTAAATATCAGGGAAATATTTTGACTTTTTTTGTTGTAATCTACATACTGTTTTTTCTCTTCTGAATTTTATGAAATAGATTAAAAGAATGTTTAAAAGAAACAAAACAAAAGCCATGCAGAAAAAACAGTAAAAATCATAAGCTAATTATTCTATGGGATAAGTTTCAGTTGTCACTTCCCTAAGTATTTGTCAAATTGTCTTGATTTTGAATTAAAATTATGAGTAAGACTTAATTTCATGTCAGCTTACAAAGGAAAGGTAACTGTAGTAAAACCTATTCTGTCTAGAATCTAAATAACCAGCAAATTCAAATTACCAAACAATTCATTTTTATACTGTATATATTACGTTTTTATGAGACAGTCAGCAAACAAGTAATTCTGTAGCTGTAATGCAGTTACTCCTCTGTCTCTGTTACTGTATTGAGTGCTAATTTTGGGGGGATTCTAGTAGGAATATGCAGCTACTCATATACTCTGGCCAAAGAATAGTATTTCTTTTGAAGTCTTTTTAGAGTGACAGTATAGATCGTGTTAGGGTTATTAGGGTGGGAGAGCCAAAGGAGACCTTAATAATTAGTGAAATGGCAGATACATTACTGTATCAAAATAATGACTCTTTACAAACCTGTAAAATCCTGTGGAAGTCCTAAATTAACAGGGTGATTAAACTGTGTTCCCTGATGTCTTCAGTCTGATTATTGGAGAATATATCCGGATTTTCATGCCTTTTTAATGGGTATTTTATTGCAGTCTTGGATAGTCTCCATTATAACATACAAGGTAACACTCTGTAAAGCAGGTCACAGTATTCCTTAGCTTTTCTGATATACCAGAATTTGTATCATAATGGTTTCTCTTTCTTTGTGGGTGTCTTTAGTTCTGGATAGTATCACAGACCTGTTTTCTATCCTAGTAAGAAAAATTAGCTGGACAGTTGCCAATTTTGGAAAACAATGGAATTGTATATATTGCATTATTAGAAGCTTAAATAATTTTCACCTCTCAGTTTAACAAGCACACTATTAAAGTATGTGGCTTTTTAGTTTTCTTTGCATTATCTAATAAGCAGGTAAAGACTTTGAGAACAGTATAATTTAAGTTAGAATGGTTTACTTGAATTTATCTAGTATCTTAGTTGAGCTGGCAAGTGAACTAATAGTCTATTTGATTCCTATAATGGTCAGTCATTTTAGCTTTTTTGACAATATATCTATTGATTGGCTTTCATATTTTTGCTGCTGCCTTTTACTGCTGCTAGTTCTTTATTGCTCAGTATGATATAAGTTTTAGAGTATTTCTTCATTCCATAGATAGCAGATGCTTCCAGGTACATGATGGGAGTTTTAATTCACCACCATATGTTCCTTAATAGCATTTACAAAGCGTAATATGTTGCTTATCCCACCATGTTAAATATTTGTACATCTCCTGTTCTTCTCAGATACTGAAGAACAGAAATTGGTAAGTTGAGTGACATTTCATATCCTTAGGGTTACAAATTGAAATCAGAGCTGGATCAGCAGAGTATACCCAGGTCAGTCTAGGGAGGATCTCAGAATAATTCTTAGTTCACCATTATTCTGAAGGTGCCTGTCGTTCCTAGACTATTTGGGAATTATTAAAGAGAATTAAGCATCATTTTGGCAAACTAGGATGGCCCATGCTTTCAGATTAAACTCAAATGGCTTGACTAGGGAGATCTACAGTTACTTTATTGCTAGGGCAAACCTATAGTTCATTATTCTAATTGTTGTACTCTTGGTAGTAAAAGGGAGTATTATTAGTCCTTCCTTCGGGTGATTTTGGGGCAGACCTAGTTAATTGCCACATGATTTCCCTGTCTAAATTCCTGAGGCCTGGAATGACTGAGTGCCTTTGTAGACCTTCCTTGGGCCCTTCTTTTACAGGTTAAGCATCCCTAATCTGAAAATATGACATTTGAAATGCTCCAAAATCTGAAACTTTTTGAGTGCTGACATGACATCACAAGTGGAACATTCTACATCTGATTTCACGTGACAGGTCACACAAAATGACTAAAAATGTTGCATAAGATTCCCTTCAGGCTACGTGTATAATGTGTATATGAAACATAAAGGAATTTTGTGTTTAGATGTGGGTCCCATCCCCAAGATATCTCATTTTGTATATGCAAATATTCCAAATCCGAAAAAATCTGCCATTTGAAAAGCTTCTAGTCCCAAGCATTTCACTAATCTGAATCTACATTTTTGTGGCTGAAGAAAGGCACTGTGTTTGTCTCCAAGAAGAATTAAATGGGATACAAAGCAATCTGCTGTTCATCTGTTTTTAAAAATTAGGCATCTGCTTTGATACTTTGTGTTTTCTAAATATGTAGCATACTAACCAGCCTTGCAAATGTACATTTTATAAGCTCATTTCTATAATTAGTAAAGCATAAGCATAGAACATGAAGAAAATTACCTCTTGGTCGTGGTAATTTTTCATTTATCTTTTCTCATATGCAGTATTTTCCCCCCATTTAGAGTTGTCCCCATGTATCTATCTTTCTTCACAATTTACACTATTTCTTACAAAACAAATAAGGTAATAGGGCATAACTATCATTTTTATTGAGCTCTTACTGTGTCCACCACTTTGTGTTAAAGCCGTAAGGATGCACTTCTCTTATAGCAGAAATTCCAGCCCCGAATGATAATTTAATTATTCAAAAATAATGGTCTATAAATACAATTTCCATTTTTACCTAAGAATGTAGATGGGCATGTAGACTATTATTAATTTACTCTATAGCACTATTTACATAGTACATTCTAACCATGTTTTGTTTTGTTTAAGGGGAGTAACTATGGATGTTGGTATGACAAAGTTTGAAACCACAACCAAAGTTATTACATTAATGGATGCTCCAGGCCATAAGGACTTCATTCCAAATATGATTACAGGAGCAGCCCAGGTAACTGCTGTTTTCTTTACTATAGTGTACTGATTGTACTTTACATAAAATTTCCTGATCCTGAGGTTACAATTCTAGGATTTTAACTTTTAAAATATTTTAAAATTAAAAATTTTAATCTTTATAAAGCTTGAACAAAAAAAGAGCAATATTGTATTTTTCATGATCTTTTTACCTGTACTTTGTAAAACCTTTTAAAATTTCTCACAAAGAAACAAAATGTATAAATGCTATGAGTTTCTTTATCATAAAAGTAATGGTAAAGGACTTGATGAGTATAGTTTCATATTTCCTTTATTGATAAGTTGGCATGAATATTTCAAAATCTGCTTTATGTCTTTCAATATATTCAAGTCCTATATCTTTTTAAAGAGCTTATTTATGCAGAAATAATGAAGCTTGGGTATTTTTGCCCAGTGGTTTATTTCCTTTCTTTTTAACATTAAAAAAGCATTGCAATTTGTAAATTACATGATTCTTAATAAGAATGCTGCAAAAAATCAAATATAATTTGCATTCATGCATCCCTTAATGATAAGGATATATTCTGAGAAGTGAGTTGTTAGGCAAGTTCGTCATTTGTGAACATATTAGAGTATACTTACACAAATCTGGATGGTAACATCTTTTATACACCTAGGCTACATGGAACCTATAGCTCCAAAGCTACAAACATGTATAACATATTACTGTATTGAATACTGTAAGCAGTTGTAGCATAGTGGTAAATATTTGTGTATCTAAACTAATCTAAGCATATTATAGAAAAGGTACAGTAAAAATAGGGCATAAAAGATAAAAAATGGAATATCTGTGTAGGGCACTTTCCATGAATCGAGCTTGCAGGACTGGAAGTTGCTCTGGGTGATTCAGTGAGTGAGTGGTGAGTGAATATGTGAAGGCCTAGGACACGACTGTATACTTTACAAACACTGTACACTCAGGTGACACTACATTTATTTAAAAATATGTTTTTCTTTAATAGTAAATTAACCTTAGCTTACTACAGCTTTTTTTACTTTATAAACTTTTAAATTTTTTTAACTTTCTAACTCTCTTATAATAACACTTAGCTTAAAGCACAAACATGTTGTACAGCTGTACAAAAATAGTTTCTTTCTGTATAGTCTTATTCCATAAGCTTTTAAAAATTATTATTTATAAATATGAATAATGTTTATAAATAAATTTTTTTTTTTTACTTTTTAAACTTTTTTTGGTGAAAAGCAAAGACACAGATATGCACATTAGTCTAGGCCTACACAGGATCATGATCATCAGTGTCACTATCTTCTACCTCCACGTCTTGTCCCACTGGAAGGTCTGCAGGGTCAATAAGGTGCATGAAGCTGCCATCTCCTATGATAACAATGCCTTCTTCTGGATACCTCCTGAAGGACCTGCCTGAGGCTGTTTTACAGTTAATTTATTATTTAATAAATACAAGGAATATATTTTAAAATAATTATAAAAGTGAAAAATAGTAAGTACATAAACCACTGTCATAGTTATTATAAAGTAGTATGCATAATTACATATGCTATATTCTTTTATACAGTTGGCAGCACAGTAGATTTGTTTATACCAATATCATCACAGATACATGAGTACTGCATGGTGCTATGACATTTTGGCGACCACGACATCACTAGGCAATGGGAGTTTTTCAGCTCCATTATAATCTTACAGGACCACCATCGTATATGCGGTCCATGGTTGACCAAAACGCATTATGCTGTGCATCACCGTAACTTTAAATGATTAAAGCAATGAAAATAGCACTGCATATATAGGACATTCATTTCTTTCATAATGGATGCTTACTGGAAAACATGAAGAGTTAAAATAACTTGACTCTGTTATACGGCAAAAGCGTGACTTCAAGCAATTAACCATTTTCTGGGATCTACTCATTAAAAGGTTAATTTTTTGAGACAGGGTTTCACTCTGTAGCCCTGACTGGAGTGCAGTGGCACAATCACCATCCACAACCTCCTAGGCTCAAGGGATCCTCTCACCCCAGCCTCCTGAGTAGCTGGGACTGCAGGCATGTGCCACCATGCCTGGCTAATTTTTAAATTTTTTGTAGAGATGGGATCTCACTGTATTGCCCATGCTAGTCTTGAAATCCTGGGCTCAGCATTCCTCCCGCCTCAGCCTCCCAAAGTGTTGGGATTACAGGCGTGAGCCACTGTGCCCAGCCAAAAAGAGAATTTTAATATGAAGATTTGTCAACCATAGAGGAAACTGTATGAATATATTATAACATATTTGAAGATAAATAAGAAATTTTTGGTTCCATTTTAGAAAGTTGATATGTAATTTTAGAATATTAATTCAAGATTCATGGACTGAATGTGATAAAAGATTGAAATAAAGTAATTATGACTATTAATTGAGTAATATGGGTCAAATACTGTATTAGGTATTATATGCATTTAGTTTAATATAGTCTTTATAACAACTCTAAGAAGTGTATATTATCACCATTTTAAATTAGTATACAATCATCCCTCCATATGCGTGGGTTCTGCATTTATGGATTCAGTCAACTGTGGATTGAAAGTATTTGGGGGGGGAAAATTCCACAAAATTCCAAAAAGCAGAATTTGAATTTGCCGCACGCTGAGTACTGTGTTGAATCCATGCAAATGAAATGATGTTTAGGCATTGTATTAGGTATTACACATAATCTAGAGGTAATTTAAAGTGTGTGAGAGGAAGTGTGTAGGCTGTATGCAAAGGCTATCCTGTTTTGTAAAAGGAACTTAAGCATTCATAGATTTTGGTGTCCACGGGGGTTGGGAGGTCTGGAACCAATCCCTCACTGATACTGTGGGAAACTGTAGTTTTCATTGCATTTACCAAAGAATACAATATAGTTTTGATTTCTCCTTATATGTGTATATGTATGTGTGTGCGTATGTCTGTGAGTCTTTTTCTTTTTTTTTCATTGATTACTTACTGAATCCTGGCTGTGTAGCAAGCACTGAGGTAGCAGTGTGGGCATACAATGCCTACAAAGCACTGATAGTTTAATGAGTGAGACAAACACCAGAACAAGCAGTTATAGTAAAAATGCTTTTGAATTCTAGAACCTTAGAGTGCATAGTTATTATAAAGATCGTTTATTCCAGACCCAGGGATGGAGGCTAACACCCGTAATCCCAGCACTTTGGGAGGCTGAAGTGGGCACATCACTTGAACCCAGGAGTTCAAGACCAGCGTGGGCAACATGGCAAAACCCTGTCTCTACTAAAAATACAAAAAATTACCTGGGTGTGGTGGCAGGTGCCTATAGCCTCACTTACTCAGGAAGCTGAAGTGGGAGAATCACCTGAGCTCAGGAAGTTGAGGCTGCAGTGAGCCGTGAGGGAAGGGAGTAAGACCTTGCCTCAAAAACCAAAAATCATTTATTCCAAACTCTTTATGGAATTATGGTGGGAAAGGATTTTAGAGATCATCTAATTGAATTCCATTATGTAACAAATAAATAAAGAGACTCAAAGATGTTAAGTAACTTGCCAAGTGTGGAAAATATTGCAGTGGGCTTTGGGGACACAAAGAAGCATACGAGGCATGCTGCCTCACCTCAGGGAAATCACAGTGTAGAAGACGAGACGTGAAGATGAAAGGCTAACAGTTGCACTCCAAGAACAGAGAAGATACGCGTTGTGGAGAGAGATCACTTTATTCTGCTTGATCATCAAAGGCTTCCTTGAGAATGCATAGTAGGCATTTGGACTCCCAAAGGCAAGAGCTGCTGCCTAGAAATAATATTAATAGAGAAAGTGCCCAGAAATGTTTTGGAGATGGTAATAGGAAGATTAGGTAGAACATTTGTGGCCTTACGTATCTTAATACCAATTCAATGAATTTTACATTTTAACCTAAGAAGATAAATATAATTTTACAGTTATTATGAAAACCGAATGAGAAAAAGATTGTCAATTACTGAGCCTAGGACTTGGAAGTTCAGGTCTGGATGTTCTATATAAACTATATTTACTCCCTAGTGTTTCTATGAAGTAAGTAAGTTGATAATGCAGAGAGGCTACACAACTTGCCTGAGGTGTGGAGAACGGTTATTGACTACAAGCATGCGTGAAAGAGCCAATTTTCAAATTGATTGTTTCAGTGTTTGCTTATTCTTATCTAAGAATCCTTGATCAAAAGAGCTGTATCTCATTGAGTAAATAAGTGTTCAGCTTTATAAAATATGAAGGATTGGAAGTGAAGATGGCACTTAAGAGTAGAGACAAAGCAAGAGTATTTACGTACAAGTAAAAGGAAGCAGGAATAGTGTAAATTATCCCACCAGACAAAGCATATGGATGGTACTTCAATTTAAATTGTAATATTCTGTTGTGAGAAAATATCTGAGACATTCCTGACATATTTTATGACCATTTATTTTCCATTATGGTGAGGATTATATATGATATCTGAAATTCTTTAAAAACTGGAGAGCACAGAAATAAAGAGGTCATTGGGGAAGCAACAAAGAAACAAGCTGTTGTGGACTCTGTTCTGACCAGAAAGCAGGAGAACTCAATAATGTGGATGGAATATAAGAGGACCCTAGAGAGAAAGTGATTATTGTGTAACAGTCCAAGATAGCTAAAGAGGGGAAGGGGAATGCCAGGTGTAGTCTTTGTTTCCTGGATTTCAGAAAAGTGGATTTCTGTGACAAACAGGTATGCATACAAAGCAAAAGCTGTAAAAGAGAAAATAAAAGTGTTCTTTAAAAAATGCCCCTACAGTGCATTGACAGAAATAATTGATTAGAATGAAAAGGGGGAACTTCTGTGGTTGCTCAGACTGTCTATTGCACATTTTAAAAGGCTGTATCCACATGATGCAAGCGGCATCAACACAAAAGAATAGTGGGAACCTGTAAAGTTAGTTTCAATAAGGCTAACAAAGAAACTGAGCTAAGCTAAGGTTAGCTTTCTTCTTGTGTGGGGTGTGTAATTTGAGTCTGAAAGAAATGTCTTTCTATCTGATTCACAAGATGGTCCACACAGGTTAGAAAACTTTGTTATACAAGGCTTTTTTTCAATAGCTGTAGAGGATGAATATGCTGCTTTTTGATAATTCATATATTTGCTATTTTTCTTCATTATAAACAGTACTCTGATGAATATCTTTGTAGATCTATAATTATTTCTCTGGGATAAATTCCTAGAGGTGGAATTGATGGGAAGTAAAATATGTATAATTTTTAAGTTCTTGATACTTTTCGTGAAAATACCCCCTGGAAGGTGGTGCACCTACAGTCCCGTAAGCAATATTTGAGAATGTGCTTCTCACCGCACCCTTGCCTACAGCAAATAATTTTGTCTTTTAAATCTTTAACAATGTGATTTGTAAAAATGGGAGAGGGGGAATACGTCAATGTGTTTTTATTTTACTTTTTAAAAATTTTGGTTTCTACTGAATTTGAATTTTTTTCATGTTTGTTGACCATTTATATTTCTTTAGCAAATAGCTTGCTTGTATCCTTTAAAGCTATGTCTTCTTGTTTTTTTGGTTTTTTTTGTAAAGACTCTATAGAGATTATAACTTTTACCTTATGTGTTACTAATGTTTGTCCTTCCCTGTTTACTGCTTTTTGTTTTTTTGAGACAGAGTATTGTTCTGTCGAGTAGGCTGGAGTGCAGTGGTGCGATCTCGGCTCACTGCAACCTCTGCCTCTCAGGTTCAAGTGATTCTGATACCTTAGCCTCCCAAGTAGCTGGGACTACAGGTGTGCACCACCACACCTGGCTAATTTTTGTTTTTGTTACAGAGATGGGGTTTCACCATATTGGCCAGGCTGGTCTTGAACTCGTGACCTCAGGTGATATGCCTGTCTTGAGCTCCCAAAGTGCTGGGATTACAGGCATGAGCCACTGTGCCTGGTTGCTGTTTATTTATGTTTTAATTTTGTTTATATTTTTCCTCCTTTGCTTAGATATTTTAATTGTTATATAATCAAATATGGACATTTTTTCTTGGTCTTTATGTCATTATTTTTGGTGACTTTTATTTAAAATTTTAATCCATCTTTGGGAGTCTTTTGTTTGATTTGTTATGATGGGGGTAGTTAGGGTCTTCCTTTAAAAATTTGACACCATAATTAATTGAATAATCTGTCCTTTGAATTAAAATGCTGAAACATTTTTTCTGGTTTCAATTATTTTTCTTCTTTAGGCGGATGTAGCTGTTTTAGTTGTAGATGCCAGCAGGGGAGAGTTTGAAGCTGGATTTGAGACTGGAGGACAAACACGAGAGCATGGACTCTTGGTCCGTTCTCTGGGAGTGACGCAGCTTGCTGTTGCAGTTAATAAAATGGATCAGGTATTTAAGGGCTTTGTGAAGATTTGTTTAAGATGCTAATTAAGATGTTATTCTACTCATATAGATGACCTCAGATGTCACTAGTGTATATTTTATTAGTCAGTTACCATGTTTTTAAAAATAAATTCTCTGTTCTCATCTTAAAAGAGGTGCTAGTAATTTTTAAGCAAGAACATCTTATTTTCAAAATTAATTTTTAAAACCTAAAAATTGTTTTAAATTATAAAATAATAGATGTTTATTATAGCAGAATGAAAGTATAAAAATCAGAAATAAACCTATATTTCCAATTCTCCTTCCCACCCAGAAACTTATAACATTTCGTTTTGTATATTCATCCAATTTATTTTTATAGATAAGAATCTTTTTATTTACAAAATTGGATTATCTGTTTTATCATCTTCTTTTTAAAAAAAGATAATTTTCTTGTCTTGTACATGTTTCCAAGTAATTAATAATCCTTAGATAAAGAGGGTATTGTTTTTATGACTGAATTCTAGTCTATTTTAAAAGATATAATTTATTAAACATTTACTTTTGAACATTTCCTACATATGTATTTAGAAATGGTTCATTCCATGGAAATTTCTGGGCTTAAGGGAATATACCTTTTAAGACTTGCTGAACATGATTAAAATGGCTTTGAGCAAAATTCTGGTTATTTACTTCTGGCACATATGGTGTATTTACTTTTCTAAACTCTTATCACCACTGCTGTTATTACAAAATTATTTTCCCAATTTATGTATAAAACATGATTCCTCTTTTTTAAAACATTTACTGTTCTGTGAATGTTCGCATTTAAATATGTTTTGTTGATTAACAATTTGTTTTTTCTTTTGGGAATTATTTACATAATTTCCTCATTTATATAACTGTATTTTTTTCTTATTGGTTTGTAAACATACTTTATTTATTAAAGTTATTATCCCTCCATCCTCTCTTAGATATCTTTTCCAATTTGTTATTTTACTTTTTGTTTATGGTATGTTTTGGACATATACTCAGACTTATAAATAGTTCCTTTTGACTTCTATCTTTATGCCTAGGTATTTTCTTTTTCTTTTCTTTTCTTTTTTTTTTTTTTTTTTGAGATGGGGGTCTCACTCTGTTGCCCAGGCTGGAGTGCTGTGGTGCCATCATAGCTTACTGCAGCCTCAATTCCTGGGCTCAAGCAGTCCTCCCATGTCAGTCTCCCTAGTAGCTGGGTCTACAGGTGTGTGCCCCATGCCCTGCTAATTTTTAATTTTTTGGAGCAATAGTATCCCACTGTGTTGCCCAGGCTATACTGGAACTCCTGACCTCAAGCTATCCTCCTGCCTCAGCCTCTCAGAGTGCTAGGATTATAGGTGTGGGTCACTGCACCCAGCCTGCTTAGGTATTTTGTTACCCTGGGATCTGATTCACCCACATTTGCTATTAGTTCCTTTATGGTATCATTATTACATGTACTTTTAATTTTTTCCCAGCATTTGACCATGAAAAATTTCACTATAAAGAAAAGCGAAAAAAATTTTACAATAAACATCCATATTATAACCACTTGTTAAGATTCTGCCTCATACTTGATCACATATTGGTTTCTCTATCTACTTCTTTATCCATCCATTAATCCATTTCTTTGGCATGCATTTCCATGTAAGTTGCAGACCCCTAAATACTGCAGTGGCATGTCATTATCCAGAGTTCATATTACGTATACTTTTTTAGTCTATTTGGCTTGAGGGGAGTGCTGATTATTTTATTTTGTTCTAACAGTTGGTCCAAGCAAAAGTGAGTAAAATACTCACTTTTTCCCCCCAAATTTGAAATCACTTTTAGCATATATAGAAAATTCTAAATGTACTAGAGACTATTTCTAGGCTTTCTGTTTTAGGAACAATTACTTTTAGATCATATTACTAGCAAGGTTTGATATTCTGTGTTTTGATTTTAATAGATTTTATATTTATATTTGATATAGTCTTGATTATATTTCATTGCAGAAATTTAAATTTTATGTATCATGTTCTGAAGCATAGTTTTAAAAATAAATTGGATCTTTATCAGGTTAATTGGCAACAAGAAAGATTTCAAGAGATTACTGGAAAACTTGGGCACTTTCTTAAGCAAGCAGGTTTTAAGGTAAGGTCATTTCAGATTTATTTGTTATTACTTTCCTTAAGTCATCTTACTGATATGAGAGGAAAAACTAATACTTTGATATTCTTATTAAATTTGTTTAATTCTCTTTGCTTTATTTTCTCTTGAGTATCATGTATATAATATATTCTTTGTCTTATTTCACCTTAGAAAATTGCATATGTTTAATATTTGGGTTGGTTTTTATGTAAGCAAAATACTTTTACCCTACTTATTAAATTAGATGGTATAGGCTTAGGGAGGTAATAGACGAATGTGGAAACTGATAGGGAAGAATTTGTCCAGCAAGCATCTGTAATATGCCTTTGTTACCAAATGCTTGAATATTTTGGAATAAATTTGCAAGTTTTCCACAATCAAAAAGGTTGAAAATTAATTGGATCAGATGACTTTAGGGCTGTAGTTCTATGATTTCTATTACCTTTTAAAAAGTACATTGTTGCTTTTGCAAACTTGGTGCAGTTATGGTAATGGTGAATCTTTTAATGTTTTAAAAAATGTTGTATTAAGTTTCTTAAGTCATTCTTTTTAATAGGAGAGTGATGTAGCTTTTATTCCTACAAGTGGTCTCAGTGGTGAAAATCTAATCACAAGATGTCAGTCAAGTGAACTCACAAAATGGTATAAAGGACTATGTTTATTAGAACAAATTGGTAAGTATGCTGCCATTCTAGCTTTAATGCATTATAAACTTGGTATTATTATTTAGAGTTCTTTCTGGGAGATAGTCACGTGTGAAAAAGCATAGGATTTGTAGTCAGAGGAACTAAGTTGCCTGTTTTGTCATCATGTGCAATACTTAACCTGTCTAGTGTTCAGTTTTCCTCAGTTAATGAGCCTAGTGCCTGGTTTACATATCTATAGACTATTGTTAAAATTAAATGAGATTAACATTCATTTTATAAACTACAAACTATTACTTGGTTGAATATCCCTTATCTGACATGCTGGGGACCCAAAGTGTTTGGGATTTTAATTTTTTGGGGGGGTGGATTTTGGAATATTTACATTATACTTACCAGTTGAGCAGCCCAAATTCAAAAATCTGAAATCCAAAATGCTCCAATGAGCATTTCCTTAGAGCATTATATCAGCGCTCAAAAAGTTTCAGATTTTGGGGCATTTCAGATTTCAGAATTTCAGATTTGGGATGCTCAACGTGTATATTAGTGACAGTTAATTTGCTATTAGTAATTACAAAAAGTAGTTACTTTCTAGGAGAAGTGCGATTATAATGAGTTTATTGAAGTGAGTCAGACATTTAGTTTTAAATTAAACCTTGCCTTTTGCAATTTTTTTTTCCAGATTCCTTTAAGCCTCCCCAGCGATCTGTTGACAAGCCTTTTAGATTATGTGTGTCTGATGTTTTCAAAGGTAAGTGCTACCTCTGCAGTGCTTCTTCAGTATAGCCCCCTTTTCCCCATTCCCTCCTAACTTTCTTTCCTGGACTAAGTTATGACAGTATATTGCCTTCAGAGTCTCTCTTCTCCATGCCCAAGTATGGATCATTGCCAGATTAATCTTAAAATGCACAGTTTTAGTCACTTAGCTTTAGTTTACTCACCATTTCTCATCTTTCAAGCATAAGAAAACCTTGCCTTTTGTCTTTCTAACTTTATAGTTTTTTTTTTCCTTCCATTAGATTCCTTTAGTTTTCAAATCTTTCAACCAAACTGGATTGTTTATTGTTTCTTAACCAGACAGGATATGTTTATTGCCACATGTCTACCCATACTTCCCTGTTGTATTGTTCTTTCTCTTTACTGTCCATTTCCTATCCATCTGTAGCAGTCTGGGTCCAGTTAGGAGTTAGATACTACACATAGGTGAAATGGGAAATGTAATATAAAGAATTATTAACTATGATAACAATACAACTAAAAGATATACAGAAACTTTATAGGTAGGCCTGAGGAAGGACCAACATAAAAGAGGTTCAGAGCTTGCTGGAAGAGATGATATATTAAATACCTAAGAATATAACTAACTTAATATGGGCAATATCCCATATAGAAGACTATAAAATGGAAATACAATTTAAAAACTCAATAAATAAAAGGATGTAATATTTATTATTAGGATAATAAAAACTGTAAGGGTGTCATTTGTCCTCCTAATCTCCATTGTCACAGAGCCAGCAATGCAGAGTGAATCTGGAACTGAGCAGCAGTAAATTGATAACTGGCGTGCTTACCTGCCCACATGCCCTGATGTGTTCCCTCTGTATTCTCTGTACCCTCTGTCATTGTGCTTTCATGCAGCATTATAATTTTTTCTATGCTGTCTGTTTATCTCACTTAGATTATGAACTCCTTGAAGGCAAGTACTGTCTCTTCTTTATCTATATCTGCAGCCCTTACCCAGTGCCTGGCACATAATATATTTAATATATGAATAAAAAAATGAATGAATGAAGGTGCTTTGAAAAAATCATGCAATGAAATTGAAATTTATCATTATCATTATTAGCTTCCAGTGTTCTAGTAATAGAGGAAATATGCTAATAGTTTCCAAGATGCCCATTGTTTGTCAAGAATACAAGAGGTGGTTACTTTTCTTTGATTAACAGTGTTTACTGACTGTACTTTCTCACCTCCTGTTCCCCTTTCAGGCTGCTTCCTGGCTTCCGCCTACGCTGCTCTCCTGAGTGTGTTCCTCCTGAGGTCATGAAATGACCTCTTGGTTGCCAAAGTCAATATACACTTTCAATTCTATCTTACTTGAATTTGGCATTGGTTCTGATGCTGGTAGCCACATCCACCTTGAAACTCCTCCCTTGGTTTCTGTGACCTGCTTTCTCCTGTTAACCTGTCTGTTTCTCTGACCGCTCTATATCTTCTCTGTGGGCTCCTCATTCTGTGTCTCTTAAACAGTGTTCTGCTATGCCTCAGACCTCTTCTTACTCTGCAAGTCCTTTCGAACTGACATCCATGAGTTTCTCTACCTACTGCATCTTGATGCTTCCCAAATCTGTATCTCCAACCCAAACCTTTTCACTCATTCTCCACTCACTTGTCTAAGCACTACTGGACATCTGTCCTGGGAGAGTGTTCTTTTAGGGTTACCATTCTTATGGAATGTGGTGTGATTGGTCCCCCCTGGAATGCAACTTCTGCATGTGTATGTCTCATAGACACTTCAGATTTACCAAGCCTAAAATGGATCTTGTCCTTAGTTTCATATCTCACAGTTAATGCATCATCATCTCAGATTTTCCCCTGTCTGTCATTAGTCTTCACTTTCCTTACCACTCCAAACTTGTTATTCCTTATTCCCGAATTCTTGAGTTTATTCCCTTTCTGTAGTAAGTTTGTGCATTTGTATCAGCCTCTACTCTAAGACAGAAATACCATCACCTTACTTCTCCGGTCACAGTATTTACTGGCTTCTTATTACTTAACTGCAGGATGAAATTTAAACCCTAAGCGTGATTTATGAGACCCCTTTATTATTTCTCCCTTGCCTATCTCTGTTGCCTGCTGTCTTGCCTTTTCTTCATTATTCTATATGGCCCCCTCCCCATAGCCCCAACAAGTGACACATGGCTCTTAGCCCATCCCACATTTGGTTATGCCTTTGCACACACAGTTTCCTGGGCAGCAGTGTCTTCCTTTTTCTCCTTACCCATGCATACAAGTTACCTAATAAACACTTACTCCTTCTTCACAGTGCCCTGATGTCTATTCTCACCATCATGGATTCTTTGGTGCACCTTTCTGTTTCTATTGTATATTTTAAATATCATTTGTCTCAGGACAATGTAATTGTTTTCATCTTTCTCTTCACTAGTATATCTTTATGGGCAGGGACTTACATTTTTATTTTTTTTATCCCCAGAGTTTAGTATAATGTCTGGCACTCAAATATTTATTATTTCTCAATGAATATTTGAGAAAGGAGTGAACCTTTTTTTTTTGTAATATAAGTCTTATTTGCAAAAAAAAAGTAAAGTGTGGTATGACATACTTAGTGGAGATGTTAATTCTGAAATGACTATTATTTAATGTCCATTGAATGGCTAGTTTTATATGACTACTTGGGAACTAAGTATAGTTAACAGTATTAATCATCAGATAACATTGCTGTATGAATCGTAAGCTTTTGGTATGTTTTGCAGATCAAGGATCTGGATTTTGCATAACTGGTAAAATTGAAGCTGGTTATATCCAAACTGGTGACCGACTACAGGCAATGCCTCCTAATGAAACTTGTACCGTAAAAGGTATTTATCTACGAGATGCTTTTGCTAAACAGGCCTTAAGTTGAGACAGCAGATTTTTAAAAAGTAGTTTAGTTACAACTCCAAAGTAAGTAACCTCTTACTGAAATTGTAACTGACTGTCAAAATGATACTGACTGTTGAAGATTAAAATGTGAAAACATTAAACGATTTTTTTCTGTTGTGACTGTGTCTATATATATGTACATGTAACATTCTAACTGTGGTAGCATTCTGTTTTTGACACTGATTTGAGAAGCCTGGTTAGGATTTAACGAGATATGTATAGATACCTAACAGATATATTTGGAATAATATTCTGTAGCAGAAATTAAATCTAGTCCTAGCCTGACCCTAACTAGTCAATGGCAAAGCAACCTTCTATAGTCTGTTACTTTGAAATGTATGTTTCAGAAAACTATAAATTAACAACTTCAATCATGTTTATGCCAAAAATGTAGGTATATTTTATACGAAGATATAAGTAAGATTCAAATGGGAAAAAACCCAATGTTGAAAAGAGAAATTGAACTAGTTTAAATTACCAGTCACTGTTTCTGCATATAGATCTAATATTTTTTTCATAATGGCTGATAATTATTTTTGTCTTCTAATACATCTAATACATACATATATATTTATGTATATGTATACATGTTATATGTTACATGTACATGTGTGTTATTTTCCAAATTTTGACTAAAACTTTCTAATTCTATGCCTCTTTTATTCTGGCTTCCAACTTTAAGCCTCTGATTTCTGAAAATCTGTTTTATACTATAAAATAATATTATTTGTAACCACTTTAAGCTGAAGTATAACCTATTGAAAATGTAAAAATTTTTTAGATTTTAGTATTTTTTTCTCTGTTACTCTTATAGTTTACATTTACCTGACTACTTTATTTGAATGTATGTTTTTCTTGAATTAATATGCTCTCTTTAAAAGAAGATTTCTTGAAAAGTTTAAGAAATTAGTATCTATTGAAGTTACATGGTTTAAACTATATTTAAAGATGAGTAAGGGAATGAAAACCAGTTATTTCCATTTGAACTTTTTATTTCTGCCCACTAGGGATCATGAAATTTCTGTTTTGATAAAAAGTAATATGCACTTTAAAAACAGTGTCATTTTCTATAGATCTGTTCATTGTGTGCAAGTACAGGTGTCTGCTTTTGCTTTTTAAAGTGATTAGAGCTATAATACTTTTGAAACACTATTTTTTTGGTATGTTAATGATCTTTTTTGAGAACAAGAATTTTTTTATGATTAAGAGCCATAAATTAAAACCATGATCCTAAAGTTATCACAGACCTTGAGATTGGCTCCCTTGTAATCTCTAAAATCCTTAGTCACCTCTGAAAGTCTCACATTCTTTACCCCCCTCTTCTCTATACTTTCTACATGTAAACTCTAAAGTATTGTCTTTAATCAGTGTTTGTTAAGAAAGAAGTCTTATCAGAAGCCCCAGGGAAGAACCACCCTACTCCTTAAGAGCCAGACTTTTAACTTAACGGAAAGATTCTCAGTCCTCGATTTCTAACCTTACTGCTTTTGCTTGGTTTACTTGATTCTTGAATGCACTCTTCTGTCTCAACATTTTTGGGTACTACTGTGGCTCTCTAACCAGTACTGTCCCAAAAGAAACACTTGACTGAATCTACTACCAACAAATAGAAATTCTAAATTACTTTTTTTACTTTATTAACGTATCAAGCTCATGGAGTATTAAAAAAGGGCTTCTTTTTGTAATGTTTGTCCAGTGAGAAAAGTTTTTTGATAAATGTCATATGTGAAACAGTATAACATCATTGAGGGGAAGAAGAACCAGATAATATAATTACCTTTGGAAAATTTTATACTGTTAATTGAACTTGTAGTGTGAAACCTCTACAAATTTTTAAGCCAAAGGCAATATCTTTTGTATGTAAATACCTAGCTTCTCTTTTTTTTTTTTTTTTTTGAGACGGAGTCTCGCTTCAGGTATTGCAGTGCAGTGGTCGGATCTCAGCTCACTGCAAGCTCTCCCGGGTTCACGCCATTTCCTCCTCGCCTCTGCCTCCCTAGTAGCTGGGACTACAGGCGCCACACCTCGGGCCTCGCTAGTTTGTATTTTAGTAGAGACGGGTTTCACTGTGTTAGCCAGGATGGTCTCGGGACTCTGACCTCGGATCCTCACTGCCTCGGCCTCCCAAAGTGCTGGGATTACAGGCTTGACCTAGCTTCTCTTTTTAATTCCATATTTCATAGCAAAATTCAGATACGGTCATTCTAAATTTACATTTTAAAGTGAAATCTAGTAAGTTGATATTTAGCAAACATTCCTTAATACCATAATTGCTAACATATTTGGGAGGAAGAATTTCTGATACTTGAAGAAAGTTATGCCTCCTTTTCTCAAGATGAATGCAGATGTGCACATACATGATATTTTGCATAAAACTCTAGATTGTCTCAGAGCTCTTAAAGTTAAATCCTTGAGCTCCCTAAAAGTCAGAAACTCTCCCTGCTGCATAGGAAATGAGTATTTTCAGAAAGATATGGGTGGATTATAATTTACTAAGAACAAGTCAACATGTCAATCAAGAACTATCCACAATGGTTGGCCTACACATTCTCTTTGTCAAAAGGCCTACATTCCTATGGAAAGGAACTTAATCCATAAATGGATTCCATAAAATCAGAAAATATGGGATATATTTTAAAAGCCTTTGAATAAGATAGCTGAGTATTGCCCTTGGGAACTGCCCTCCCCGACTACCTTCAGGACTATGTCTAGGTAAATAGATGTATATCTCCAGATATATAGCAACACCTAGGATCATTTTTAAATTAAATTTTCTTATCACTATTTCCTTAATATTTTTCTTTTCATATAAGCAATCATTAGTACGCAGATCTCTCTCTGGAAAGAAGTTCTTTTGAGCCAGGAGTAGTTAAGGGGCCTGCTGAGAGGACCATTTGAAATTCTGACTGAGAGTACGTGTCCCATGGGTTAATTGGAAAACAAGGATTACTTGTTTAGTTGGTTGTCTAATTAAAAGCAAAACTCAAGAAAATACTGCTAGACATCTTCTCCAGTCCCGTCTTTTATGTCATTATGAGTAACTTGAACTGTGTTTTGTCTGTATCCATTAATATAATAGAAATATTTGAATGGGGCCTGTTTAATGAATATACCAATTGTGTCAATTAGTTTAAAAATCTTGATTAAATAAGCAGAAGTCGGCCTTTTATGGGCAAATACAAGTCACTTTATGTTTAGGGTGGTATTCTAGAAGAGTCAGTTCTAGAGGAAATGTGTTTTCCTCAACGCTCACAGTTACACTTCTTACTCTCAATCCATTCATATTGAAAATGATGAGTAGTGACTGATGAAGCACAAATCAGCCAAACTCTGTTGGTTGTTATGGTTTGATATCGAGGTGTTTCACTGTATGCTTTGGTTCTTACTCATTTCCAGGAATCACTCTGCATGATGAACCTGTTGATTGGGCAGCAGCAGGCGATCATGTTAGTCTTACTTTGGTTGGGATGGATATCATCAAAATCAAGTGAGTGAGAAAATGAGTTTAAGCAACTGTTGTCTTCATATAGGACCTCACCTCTAAACACATGTATTTTGCAATCTACTAGTTCAGTTTTGAATTTCATTTGACCAAAAATAGACACCTGTGGAAATATAAGCAAACTTACTTAAAATTTTAATTAATACATGTCAGCAAACATACTTGGCATGTGCTTTGAGTGAAAGCTCTAATGTGTAAAAATGACGTAAGGTTAATAATGGTTTAAAGCCATGTTTTAGCTCAGAAGGGAATATTTAGAAAAAGTCCCTAACTAATTGTTTTACTTTCCTTGTAAATGTTTTTGAGGTCTTTCTATTTGATATAAATTTGTCCCCCTACTACCTTTCCTCTTTTTTTGTTCTTACAGTGTTGGCTGCGTATTTTGTGGCCCCAAAGAACCTATTAAAGCTTGCACTCGCTTCAGAGCCCGAATCCTCATCTTTAATATTGAAATTCCTATCACTAAAGGATTTCCTGTAAGTTCCCAAATGTTTTATTCCTGTTTTTATAAATTCAAAGTAATTTTATCCTAAAAGTGATAACTTTCTTTACAAGTGGTGATACTATATTTATTTTCAATTAACATCTTATTACTGTAATCCAGAAAAACTTATGATTAGAAAATCATTTTTATTTTGATCTTTGAGCCTGGGGCTTTTTAAAAGGCATTGAGAAGATATTTCATAATAAATAGGATACAAAGTAATGATAATAAAATTTATCCAGGGAAAAATGATAGACACATTTTCACTGTGTTCTAAAGTTTACCTAAGTTTTTTAGGTTGAATCATTCTGGGTTTCCATTTTGTTTAATATGTCGATTTGCTTTTTCTGATAATAAAAGTAATAGATTGTTTAGAAAATTTTTGAAAACACATAAAAATATGGAAAATAAAAATGCCATATATTTGCATAATCCATAAATATGTATCTTTACATGTCAGTGTGTTTTAATGTGAGCATATTATCCACCCAGTATGTGTATATACTGGTATGTATTGGGTGTATTCTGGGGATCCTAGACAGACAGTAAACTTTAATTGTGCTGAAGCAACACATTCAGACCCTGCATGTTGTAAGGTTGGTTTGCCAGCATCATTTGAACATATACATTTTATGGGAAGAGGGAGATTTTATACAATAATGTTACCTGCCCTGAAAAGCTGTTACTTGTTAATAGTCTGGATTTTTTGTTTTATGTGTAATTGTTTTGAGATATTTGGGACCATACTCTTATAGTTTGGTACCTTGCTTTTGTCACATGACGGATGACCATTTTCCCAGTAGACTTTTTTTTTTTTTCTAATTAGCTCATATAGTACAGATTCTGCATGACAGTAAATGTTTCTCAGTGACGTTTCTACCATTTGATGCATCTTTGAAATAAAAGTAAGACTTTTTAAAGTTAGCGATAGTGGTTTAGAGGTTAGCAATACATTTATTTGGGTCATTTATACTGATACACTTATATTTGAGATAATCATGTACTTTATAATTCTTTGTAATCATTTCTACATTAATTTGATCATGTAAAATTATATTTTAAGGTGCTATTTAGGTACTTTACTTTCATAATTATATTCCATTTCTTCCATGCACTAAAAAAGAAATGAAAGCTTTAAAAAAAATTACTATAGTTGAAGATACTTAAATATTCAGAATTCATGTATTGATCATTAAGTAACAACAGGTTAATTGTTGTGAGCGAATGGAACTCATTCATAGAAAGCAGTATGTCCTATGGGGCAAAGGAGAGGTTGGTTACTGCATATTTTTACTCATGCAGTAATAATATTCGCCAATGGAGAGGGAGAGAGGTCAAGAGGTCAGTAGTGACTTTGAATAGTAATATTGTCTACCTGACTACTGTAGTTTCTTAAAAATAAGCATGAATTGCAAGTTTTTCAGTGTTGCTTTAGGAGATTCTACTGGCATATATTGATTCAGAAATACCAGGATCAAATTTGTTTCAGAAAAAATGGTCATATTTTGTCAATCTACTCCCTATGGGAGAAAAACTTCAAAAAAAATTTTTTTAAGCAAACAAAGGTTTCCTAAGCTATTAAAATTTTACTATTTAGGGACTAATACCATAATACTACATAAATGTATTTAAATTTCCCCTATTTTATTTCAGTAGCTTTTGGGGAACAAGTGATTTTTTCCTTTGTTTTTTATTTGTTTGTCAATTTTCTTTTGACTTTTTTTTTTTTTTTTTTTTTACCAACTAGTGGTTTTTGATTACATGGATAAATTGTATAATGGTGAAATCTAAGATTTTAGTCTATCCATCACCCAAGTAGTGTACATTGTACCCAAGATGTAGTTTTTTATCCCTGACCCTCCCCCAAGCCCTACCCGCTACTGAGTCTCAAGTGTCCTCTATACTGTTCTATATGTCTTTGTGTACCCATAGCTTAGCTCCCACTTTTAAGTAAGCACATATGCTATTTGATTTTTCATTCTTGAGTTACTTCACTTAGAATAATATCCTCCAGCTCTATCCAAGTTGCTGCAAAACACACTATCTCTACCCTTTGTATGGCTGAGTAGTATTCCATGGTGTACATATACATTTCCTCTATCCACTCATTGGTTGATGGGCACTTAGGTTGGTTCCACATTCTTACAACTGTAAATTGTGCTGTGATAAACATGTGCATTCAGGTATCTTTTTGACATAATGACTTATTTTCCTTTGGGTAGATACCCAGTAGTGAGAGCACTAGATCAAATGGTAGATCTACTTTTAGTTCTTTGAGAAATCTCCATACTGTTTTCTTCAGAGGCTATACCAATCCACATTCCTACCAGCAGTGCACAAGTGTTCACTTCTTCATTGCATACATGGCAACATCTATTGTTTTTTGACTTTTTAATAATGGCCATTCTGGCTGGAGTAAGGTGGTATCCCATTGTGGCTTTGATTTGTACTTCCTTGATGATTAATGATGTTGAGCATGTTTTCATATGTTTCTTGGCCATTTGTATGTCTTCTTTTGAGAAGTGTCTCTTCATGTCACTTGCCCATTTCCTGATGTAATTGTTCGGTTTTCTTTTTTCTTGCTGATTTGAGTCTTTTGTAGATTCTGGAAACTACCTGTCAGAGGCATAGTTTGCAAATATTTTCTTTCATTCTGTGGGTTGTCTGTTTACTATATTCAGGATTTCTTTGCTGTGTACTAGCTCTTTAGCTTAATTAGGTCTTATCTATTTATTTTTATTTCCATTGAATCTGCTTTTGGGGTCTTAGTCATAAATTCTTTATCTAGGTCAATGTCCAGAGGAACCTCTCCCAGGTTTTCCTCCAGAATTTCCATGGTTTCAGGTCCTTGATCCAAGTCCCTCTTGAGTTGACTCTTGCATGTGGTCAGAGATAGGAATCCAGTTTTCATTCTTCCATATGTAGCTATCCGGATTTCCCAGCACCATCTGTTGAATAGGGTGTCCTCTCCCCAATTTATGTTTTTGCATGCCTTGTCAAAGATCAGTTGGTTGTTAAGTATTTGACTTTGTTTCTGAGTTCTCTATTCTGTTCCATTGGTCTATGAATCTACCTTTATACCAGTAACATGCTATTTTGGTTATTACAGCCTGTAGTATAATTTGAAGTAAGGTAATGTGATGCCTTCAGATTTGCTTTTTTTGCTTAGGATTGCTTTGGCTAATTGGGCTCTCTTTTGGTTCCATATGAATTTTAGAATTGTTTTTTCTAATCTTGTGGAAAATGATGTTGGTATTTTGACAGGAATTGTACCAAATCTGTAGATTGCTTTGGGCAGTGTGGTCTCTTCCACGATATTGATTCTTCCATTTCATGAGCATGGGATGTATCTCTGCTCATTTGTCATCCATGATTTCTTTCAGCAGTGTTTTGTAGTTCTCCTTGTAAGAGATCTTTCACCTCCTTGGCTAAGTACATTCCTAGGTGAGTTGGTTGGTTGGTTTTGTAGCTGTTGTAAAAGGGATTAAGTTCTTGTTCTTGATTTGATTCTCAGCTTGATCGTTGTTGGTGCTACTGATTTGTGTACATTGATTTTGTAACCCGAGACTTTACTGAACTCATTTATCAAATCTAGGTGTTGTTTGGGTGGAGTCTTTAGGGTTTTCTAGGTATGTGATTATATCATTGGCAAACAGAGACAGTTTGACTACTGTTTTCCAATTTGGATGCCCTTTATTTCTTTCTTTTGCCTGATTGCTCTGGCTAGGACTTCCAGTACTGTGTTTAATATAAGTGGTGAGAGTGAACATCCTTGTCTTGTTTCAGTTCTTAATGGGAATGCTTTCAGCTTTTCCCCATTTAGTATGATGTTGGCTGTGGGTTTGTCGTATGTGGCTTTTATTATTTTGAGGTATGTTTCCTCTTTGCCTAGTTTATTGAAGTTTTTATCATTAAGGGATCCTGGATTTTATCTAGTGCTTTTTCCACATCTATTGAGATGATCATCTGGGTTTTTTTTACTTTTAATTGTTTCAGTGATGAATCACATTTATTGACTTGCATATGCTGAACCATTCCTGCATCCCTGGGAGGAAACCTCCTTAATCATGGTAAAATATCTTTTGGATATGCTGCTGGATTTTGTTTGCCAGTATTTTGTTAGGGATTTTTGTGTCTATGTTTATCAGCGATATTGGTCTGTAGTTTTCTTTTTTTGTTATGTCCTTTCCTGGTTTTGTTATCAGGGTGATGATACTGGCTTTATGGAATGAGTTAGGATTCTCTCTTTCTCAATCTTTTAATAATTTCAGTAGGATTGGTGTTATTTCTTTGAATGTCTGGTAGAATTTGGCTATGGATCCATCTGGCCCTGGGCTTTTTTGTTGTTGTTGGCAATTTTTTTATTACTGATTTATTCTCACTGCTTGATACTGGTCTGTTTAGGATTTCTTATTTCTTCCTGATTCAAGCTTGGAGGGTTGTATGTTTCCAGGATTTATCCATTTCCTCTAGATTTTTCAATTTGTGTGCATGGATGTGTTTATAATAGTCTGAAATGATCTTTTGTATTTCTGTGGTGTCGTTTATAATGTCTCCATTTTCATTTTGAATTGAGCTTATTTGAATCTTCTCTCTTCTTACTCTATATTTTTTTAAGTGGAAATAATAGAAGAATGGATTAGACTTTAAGTTAATTTATATTTGATTTTATTATTTTATATATATATATATAGCATGGAATTTACCACTTTTAAGTGTACAATCAGTGGCGTTAAGTACCTCCACAATGTTGTGCAGTCATCACTATGATTCCTTTTTTTTTTTTTTCGTTGAGATGGAGTCTCTCGCGTCCAGGCTAGAGTACAGTGGCACAATCTTGGCTCACTGCAACCTCTGCCTTCTGGGCTCAAGCAGTTCTCCTGCCTCAGCCTCCCGTAACTGCCTCAGCCTCCCGAGTAGCTGGGACTGCAGGTGTGTGCCACCACGGCTGGCTAATTTTTTGTATTTTTAATGGAGACGGGGTTTCACCTTGTTGGCCAGGCTGATCCCCAACTCCTGACCTTAGGTGATCCACCAGCTTTGGCCTACCAAAGTGCTGGGATTACAGGCGTTGAGCCACTGCGCCCGACCAGGCATCGCTACTATTCATCTGCAGAACTTTTTCAACATCCCAAACTGAAAATCTGTACCCATTAAACAGTAACTTCCCATTATTTGCTCTTGGTATCCCCTGGTAACCATTCTTCTACTTACTTTCTCTGTGAATTTGCCTGTTCTAGGTTCCTTATGTAAGTGGAATCACACAATATTTGTCTTTTTGTGTCTGGCTTATTTCACTTAGCAAATTGTTTTCATGGTTTGTCCGTGTTGTAGTGTGTATCAGAATTTCATCCCTTTTTAAGCCTGAATAACATTCCATTGCATGTATATACCACCTTTTAAAAATCCATTTATCTGTTGATGCATATTTGGATTATTTCCATCTTTTGGCTGTTATGAATAATGGTGCTGTGAAAACGGATGTACAAGTATCTATTGGGATTCATGCTTTCCTTTCTTTTGGGCATATGCCTAGGAGTGGAATTGCTGGATCATATGGTAATTCTATGTTTAACTTTTGGAGGAACTTCTAAACCATTTTCCACAGGGGCTCTACCATTTTACATTCCCACCAGCAGTGCATAAGGGTTCTTTTTTCTCTACTTCCTTGTCAACACATTAAATAACAAGTTTTCTAGGGGTGAGGTGTGGGAGAGGGATTTTTAAAAATATAATAGGCAAACTAATAGTTGTTAAGTGGTGTCTTATGGTAGTTTTGATTTGCATTTCTCTAATTAGATGCTGAACATCTTTTCATGTGCTTATTAGCCATTTGTATATCTTTGAGAAATGTCTTTTTAAATCCTTTGCACATTTTGAATTAGGTTGTGTTGTTATTAATAGAAATTCTTAATATCATCCCCTATTACATACATGATTTGCAGATATTTTCTCCTATTCTCTAGGCTGCCTTTTCATTCTCTTGATAGTGTCCTTTGCTGCACGAAAGTTTTTAATTTGGTCGAAGTACAGTTTATTTTTTCCTTTGTTGCCTATGTTTTTGGTGTATTCTAGAAATCATTGCCAAATCCAATGTCATAAAGCTTTTGCGCTATGTTCTCTTCTAAGAGTTTTGTTGTTTTTGCTTTTATATTTAAGTCTTTGATCCATTCTCAGTTAATTTTTGTACATATGTAAGGTAGAACTTCATTGTTTTGCATATGGATATCCAATTTTCCCAGCACCATGAGTTGAAAAGACTGTTCTTTCCCTATTGAATGGTCCTGGTACCCTTGTTGAAAACCAATTGACTATGTATTTGTTAATATTTTTAAAATACAGGTTATCTAGATAATTAAGGAAAATAATCTATTTGGCCACCTAACAGGTTATGTAGCCCATTTGAGTTTATAAAACACTAGATAATTTGATTCTCATAACACTACATGAAGTCTAGAATCCCAGCCTTTACCTGAAACCCTTTAGGCCAGTGGTTTTAGAACTCAGAAATGTTAGAACTTTAGAAAGGTAAATAATGCATAAAGTTACACAACAGAAGGGAACAACACTCTAAAATCAAAATATTAATGTTTCTGCACCAGAACTTATTAACACTAACTGAGATAAATTAAGATCTGTACATTGCCTCACTTCAAGTCTGGTTTTGCACTTAAATGGGCTTGTTACAGACTTAGGAAAAAACTTCAGATTTTCAGTCTTTTGGGACTTGGGAATTGCAGATAAGTGATTGTGGACCTGTATTAGTATGGTTCCCATTTGTAGTTAAGGAATTGAACCCTCCGAGAGGTTGTCCTATATGAATAATAAGTGATTAAGCCAGGACTCCTTATTCGTTACCTTTACTCTGAAATCCAGTGCTTTTTTTTCTATTACACTATGCCGCACATTGCTTTGAATTATAGATTACTTTGGTTATATATAATCTGAATTAAAATGTTGAGATAGTGTACAGTCACTTCTCTCTGTTATTTTCGTGTAATAATTTGTTTGAGCTACTATTTGCAAGATACTGAGGAGATAAAAAGACATATGAGACCTAACTTCATGCTGCCACCACCCATCCTTTGTTCACCCTGATTTTACCTGGAATGCACACATAGCTCACCAAGGGTAGAAAGAACTTAATTAGGTTTGTGTGCTTCTGTTCTTTCAAATTTGGCCATGGAGATTGGTTCCAGTTCCTTTGTCACACCTTGGCTAAGCGAAGTGAATCCTACTTGTTTACATAAGTTGTTTGTTACAAAAGAAATGTTTCTTAGATACTTAGACTTATATTTATGTTATGTTGATACTGGTTAAGACCTGAATGCTTTGAATGCACAGAGGTGTTTCTCATCACTTTACCATGCGTTGTGGCAAGTTTTTCACCCCCAGTAGTCAGTTTTTAATTCTTTTGGAATCTTTCTAGTTCTGACTCCTCAAGTGTCATTGAAAAATAAAACCACTTTTGTCTTTTTGGAGTAATGGAGGCTCAGCTGTGCCTTTTTGTTTTGTTTTGTTTTTTTTAAATTGAATGAGTTGGTTTGGAAAGTTCCCAAAGTCTAGGATTGTGCATCTACAGCCCCTCTTGCATTTCTGTTTTCTGAATGTGCAAACTGTTTTGGCTAGGAAATTCCAGAGTAGAAGTGTCAGTGTTTCTACAAACAGCATTAAATGGTCCTTATAAACCAATGAAACTTTGATAGTTCTGATATGTCCTGGGAATTGGTCTTTCCAATACCTCCAAACTGTAGACATATTACACACTTCATGCTTATTGCACACTTATTATTTGAGCGAGGATAGTCAATCAATGTTCTGGTTTGGATTAGGGTGTATCCAAACCTTAGCTTCATCTTCATGAAGCGAAAGGTTCCATTTGTATGATTTCTATAGGCCTCCTTGTAAACTCAAGTGGGAAGAGCTTTCAATTTGTAGTTTCAACTGACATAAGCCTAAAATTCAGCTCTACACGTAGCATCATGGCCACGTTAAATTGCTTAACCTTTTTGATTTTAATTTTCCTTACATATAAAACATGGAAATAATAGCTAATATATAAGACCATCAGTTAACTGAATGCTTGCCATGTGCCAGGCACCACTTTAAAATAACATTATCTGATTTTCCTCATTTCAGTGATAAGGAACCAGAGGCTGGGGATTTTAGGGGTGGAAGATTGTTAAAGAAATTGCGCCAGGCCAGGCACAATGGGTTATGCCTGTAATCCCAGCACTTTGGGAGGCCAAGACAGGCAGATCACCTGAGGTCAGGAGTTCGAGACCAGGCTGGCCAACATGGTGAAACCCCGTCTGTACTAAAAGTACAAAAACTAGCTGGGTGTGGTGTCGTGCACCTGTAATCCCAGCTGCTCTAGGGGCTGAGGTAGGAGAATTGCCTGAACCTGGGAGGTAGAAGTTGCAGTGAGCTGAGATTGCACCACTGCACTCCTGCCTGGACAACAGAGCAAGACTCTGCTTCCAAAAAAAAAGAACTTGCCCCAAAGTTCACACAACTAGAGGTGATTTGAACCCAGATCTGTCTGACTTCAGGGCCTACTCAGCTGCCGCATAAATTAAATAGAACTTATAAATCGTATCATACAATGCTTGTACTCTGTAGTTAAAAATGTTGTTGTCCTTCCTCTTTACCTCTGATTTATTATAATATTCTTATTCAACAATGAATTCATTAATTACTGTGAATATGGTATTATCCCCCTCTCTAATTTGTATGAGACAATTCATATTCATTGAACATCTACCATGGCAGGCACTGTGTCTGATCCTATTTAATTTTCGTCATAACACTATAAAAGCCTACTTATTTTACACTTGAGGAAACTGAGGTACAGACAGATAGAAGAGAAAGAGTTGAGATTCAATCCCAGGTTCTTTCCGTACTACTTATAATAATAAAAATGACAAAAACATTTGTTCTAAATGACGAATTATCTTACTTAATCTTTACAACAACCCTAAGATGTTGTTACCCTCCATCTGTACAGAGGAAAAAGCTGACAGGTTATGCACTGAGCTAAGTTGATACAGCAATTGGTGCGGTAGAAATTTGAAATGCCTCTCATGACTTTTTTCCCCTTAGTAAGTTAAGTAACCACCTGATTAGAGTGGTGGAACTTAGAGGAAGCAACTGGAGATCCTGAAAGACTCCAAGCAGTAGCACTGAATTGAAGATAATTAAGTGTAAGTGCCAAAAGAAAAGGACAGCGATACTATGCAGATTTTTAGTGTTATAATTTTTTTTGTTTTAGGTGCTGTTACACTACCAAACTGTCAGTGAACCCGCCGTTATTAAACGATTGATTAGTGTCTTAAACAAAAGCACGGGTGAAGTCACAAAGAAAAAGCCTAAGTGAGTGTTTTAATACAGAAATGATAAGCAATTTAAGCCAATTTTTTTAAAGATTAGCTCATTTGTGTAGTATTTCTCTTTGTGGTAAGTGAAACCCATTTTTAATTGTTCTAGAAATTATTTTTTTCAAGGACTAGATTAAAACAAACATAAAAACAAGCAAGTATTTAAGCTTTTGTTTAGATATGAATGCTAGATATAATTTCTATTATGTGTGGTGGTGGAGGATGTGAATTATAAATAAACGTAAATATAAGCTTATATATGTGTGTACATTTCAAGCCATAGATACTGATGATGTGAAAATAAGGGCATTTCAAAAACCAGACCTACGTTTTAAAAAGTATGTCTAGACACTGGTTCCAAATTTCTACTGCGTGTTTAACTTTCTTGTCACCTCCTTAATAAGATCATTCCCTACGCTAAGCTAAGAAGAAAGTAATCTACACACTCTGTAGTGCCTGCTCTTTTCCCATCTGGAAAGTTTTTTTTTTTGTTTTGTTTTTTTTGCTCAAAGTCCACGTGGAACCTTAAGTTGAGGTGATCAGCATCCTGTTGGGCCTGCTGATTAGCATTAATGTCCAGGCCTAGGTGTGACACTTTCCCTTTGGCTAGGACAAGATTGGGATTTTTTAAGTACTTCCTCATAAACTAAGTATGTAAATAAAAACAAAATACAAGACTAGAGATGAATGTTACAAAATAGATTTCTTGGCCGGGCATGGTGGCTCATGCCTGTAATCCTAGCACTTTGGGAGGCAGAGGCAGGCGGATCACCTGAGGTCTAGAGTTTGAGACCAGCTTGGCCAACATGATGAAACCCTGTCTATACTAAAAATACAAAAATTAGTTGTGTGTGGTGGCTCACAACTGTAATCCCAGCTACTCAGGAGTCTGAGGCAGGAGAATCCCTTGAACCCGGTGGGCGGAGGTTGCAGTGAGCGATGATCGCGCCACTTCACTTCAGCCTGGGCAAAAGAGTGAAACTCCATCCCCCCCGAAAAAAAAAGAAAAAAAAGATTTCTTACCCTAATCCAAGTTAAGGCTAATTGCAATTTGGTTTGGCTGCTTTAGCTTTGGGGTTTCCCTTCCAACGTCTTTTCCAATAACATCCCAAGTCCCCTTTTTTCTGTCCTTGGTGTTCCTCATCTTTTATACCTGCAGAAGAGGCCAAACGTGGGTAGTGGGTTAATAGGCTGACTGCAAGTGGAAGAGGAAATCTTACATTGCTCTAAACCCTTGCCTGTTTCACTGTTAGGAGGAAGGGCTACTTTACCTCTCTTCTAAAGGTAGATCTTTATATTTAACCTGAGTCTTTAGCTTCTGGCATGAGTGTTTGCCGTAATGTTCTGAGAAACACGATATAACTATACGACTAACATTTCTTGAGGACCACTATTTTTTAGGTTGT